>NW_006441995.1:1573879-1577370 GCF_000325575.1 Pteropus alecto | reverse complement strand
AAAAAGGATGTTAATGACATTAATAATGAATAAATACACCATAGAGGGAGCAAACAAAAGCAGCGGGCCTGTTGATGTGCACTCTCTGAAGGCTTAGGGCTTACCAGAGTTCCTGCAAAATTTGGCCCTCAGCCTGTTTTGTAAATAAAGTTTTATTGAAACACAGGCACATTTATCTACACATTACCTACAGCTACTTTTGCTTTGCAATGGCAGGGCTGAATAGTTGCAATACAGACTCAATAAATAAAATATTTACTATGTGGCTCTTTATAGAAAAAGTTTGCTAACCTTGGCTCTTAAGGATCAGTTCTATCCAAGGCAGAACTTTACAAGGTATGAATGCAACTGCGTTTTTTTAAAAAAATATTCTGGAAATTTGCCACAGTAATTAATTCCCCAAGGTTATCTCTAACAATAAGAGACAAGCTAAGTGATTAACTAAGCCACTGATACTGTCTTACAACACAAATTTCCCCTCAACTTCCCCTTCAAGAATGACTCCTAGAAGGATTCACTTAAGAACATGCTGTAAAGATAATTCCAGAAGGGAATTTTGATACTATTCATGTATACTCTTTTCTCTGCCCCGACACCCCTGTCTGTCTACCTGCTGATCTCTGTGGCTTAGAAATTGGTGCTTCTCACAGCTCCTGTAGTTTGGAGCTAACCAGGAGGATCCAAAAGGTATCTTCTTCATAGTTTCTTTCTCCAAGTATGGCACTATCTTAGGAGCTTGAGCCGATGGTTCATAACCTCTAAACATACAAGCAAGACCAAACTCAAAAGGAAAAAGAGTTAGTCGATGAACATAGAAGTTGCACATGTGAGTCTCCATACCCCATGGGCATAGAGGTGGTGGGTCTAGCAGACAGAGCACCAGGCCAGGGGTCAGAAAACCTGATCTTAGTGCTGATTCTGCCACTAACTAGATGCATGGCCTTAGGCAAGTGACTTATCTTCAGTAGATGTACAGGGTTAGACAGCTACCTCTAAGGTCCCTTCTAGTGCTAAAATGCTAGGATTCTACAATGCCAGCCTTAGGAGTCTGTGCTGTTACTACCAGTGCCTGGCACATAACAAGCACTATATAACTGTTAGCTATCATTATTGTTTTGTAAATACAAAATGCTTGCCTTTAAATGTAAATGTGGTTTCATCTCCATTATGACAATAAATAACCTGAAAGCAAATTCTAAACAACAGAGCACAAACTCAGTAATGAAGAATGTAATTGCTACTTGCCTTCTCAATTAACACAAATGAATAAAAAAAAAATTTTAGCTGTTGTTAATGGTGGTTCTTAGTTCTAAAACCCAAGCAGTCACCTTTCTTATGTATTCCAACTGGAAAACTGGTTTGATCGATAGTCTACATTTTGAACTGCAATGTACATTCCCCTCCCCACCATAAAAGTCTTGATTCAGGTAGGGACTAAGAACTAGAAGTCAGGATTTGGAGTATCCAAACATAAAATATATAAACCCTTTGGGGGCGGGCGCTTGTCTATTAAAACGGTAAATGGCATTCAGTCTTGAGTTTCCAAATAAAATTAGTCAATTATGGGTATAAAAGAACTGTGAACATGCCATAATCCCTCGGGCCTCACCACTTCAGAGCTGAACATAGCATTCCAATTACCAATCTCGGCAACTTTTTGCCAAAGAGTTTTCTCAGTAGACACAGAAACCTGTTCTGCCATCAGGCTAGCGAAATGGAATTGTGAAGAATTAATGTGTACTCTTGCAGCAGCCTTCCCCAATGACGGATGGAACTGATGTAAATACTCCAGCCCCCTCCCCTCAAGTAGGCTAACTCTGAGCCATGTGTTCTACATACATTCTCTAGAGTTTCTCCTATGAGTTTAAGCTCTAATCATCGACAGTGCAACTCTCTTGATGAGAAAACCTTCATTGACTGTCTTCTCAGTGGGCTCCCTATCTCATTCCCCACTTCCTTGTTTTTTGTTTTTTTTTTTCATTTTGTTTTACCTTTCAAATAAACGATTTTCATTCAAATCTGTGTCCTGTAGGCTATTATTGAGGAAGAAAAATTAAGACAATGAGTGTAACTTAATTAATCCTTTTACATTTGAATAATAAGCATTTTCAACTCTACTAATCAATAAAACATCAGGTACAAGATATTTATAGGCCAGAAATCAGAACAGAGTCAAAAAAATGTCAAGAGCATAAAAACCATTGACAAATCTAACAGAAGTGGGACAAAGTCCAAGCTTGCTGTGATCTTCCCCTTTAGGTCAAATTCAGTGGAACTGTAAGAAGTAAGTTTGGGTTCATGGTGACTTTCTCAAAAGATGAAGAATGACCTCTTCATTTCATGTGTGTTCCGGAAATCTCTAGGTTTTTAGAATTTCTGCTAAGAGTCTTGGATTATTGCTACAATCATTTCTCAACAGAGCGATGACTAGGTCAGTTTCAATGTGTTCCTATCCAAGAAGCCAGCAGATTTGAGTCCAGAGGACAAGCTCATCCTCAAAAGATCAAAGTTTATATTGCTCTGTGGTTGCTCCATTAATTTACAGCAGGCAACCTTAAGCTAGATCAGACCTGATCCTCAAAGGGTTCTGAATGCAAGCTAAACACAAATCAAAACCTATGAGTATGCCTAAGGAGGAAAATAGAAGAAACAGGACATATATTACAAAGCATTAGTACCAAAGGTATCAATTAGAGTCCCAGAAGAAAGAATTTACTTAATTAAAAAAAGATTTTAATTAAAAGACTAGCTCAGAGGTGTGAGCAGCTTTAAGGAGCAACCAGGAATACTGATGTGCCCAGAAGCCGGCACCAGTGAGAGCTGCCACTATCCCCAGGGCAAAAGCACCACCGGAGAAAATACTGTTAGTGGGGCCAGCCGGAGTTGGAAGCCATGGAGGGCCAGGTAACATGGTTTTAGAGAAACACAGTACCAAAGCAGGGAGGAATCAGAGAAGACGTACACCAGCTCCTCTCCCCTGCTCTCTTCTGCTCTCCTTCTAATGCCTCCCCATGGCTGAATCCAAAGGACAAAGCAGTCTGAGTGACACAGCAGGGCCAGCCGTGGGGCAAGGAACAGGGCAGGGAGGAGCGGAGAGTGAAGGCGGAAGGAGGAGCAGGACGAAAGCAGAAAACCCATCGGTGTGTGGGTGCAGAGCAGGACGTGCTGGAGTCCCACTCTGGACGGGTCAAACTTTGCAGTCCTCTCATTGGTTTTCTTAATACTTAATACTTAATACTTAGTTCATCTTTTCCGTCACTTTATTACGGAAATAAACATACAGAAAAATGAATGAGTTTTAGAGTGAACATATGTATACTCACCGGATCGACTTCGCCATTAACATTTTACTATACCTGCTTTATCACGTTTCCAACAATCATTTAGTTTATTTTTAAATGCAGCTTATTTTCATACCTACTACTATATATATACATATATATACATTGTGTGTGTGTGTGTGTGTGTGTGTGTGTGTGTGTGTGTGTGTG
>NW_006441995.1:1573084-1573849 GCF_000325575.1 Pteropus alecto | reverse complement strand
ATATATATATATACGTGTGTGTGTGTGTGTGTGTGTGTGTGTGTGTGTGTGTGTGTGTAAGCTGAATATATACCAAGAACTGCAAATATCAAGAAGTCAATTGGTGAATGGGTCGATCAATTGGTTGCTTTCAACTGGGCCGCCCAGGAGCATTCATTTCATCAGATATGTTGGTCCTTTCAAAACAAAGACTGGAAAAACCTTTGCAAACACGCTAGCTTTGGGCTGCTTTACTTTCCAGGGATTACAGCATTGATCTTCGTGAGCACGCCAGGGTCAGCACAGAAAACTGAAGAGGCAATGTCCAGGATCTTGAGTACTGTTTCCTGCTCCACCTCCCACCCCCCAATCATGGAGTCAGATCTCGTTATGAGAGACGGACTGGCTTTATCCCTTCTCCTGCAACCTGACCTTCTCCATCGTACCACCAATGCCATTCCCACACAAGCCTCATTTTCCTTTGGTTTTAAAGACAGATGCCGGGAGGGGAATGTAACATTGGACTGTTTTAACTCCTCCTCCCTCACTCCCTTTTGATGTGTGAGTAACAATATTGCCTTTGCTTCTTAACCTCCTAAGACATGATAAAAAGTAAGTCGGAAGCAGCCCTACATGTTACTTCAAACTCTACCTGTTCTCCGGGTATCGAAAATGACGTATTTTACAGTACGGACTCAATCAGACACTCCTTAAAAGCCCATAATTCCAATAGCCTTTGGCAGCACAGAGGTAGGATTTAAATTACATACTGCTGCAGATAGACTC
>NW_006441995.1:1544718-1573071 GCF_000325575.1 Pteropus alecto | reverse complement strand
AAATCATACTGCAGTATGGGTTTTCAAATGTCTGCTCAGGTTGAGCAAAAATGTTGACACATGGAAGTGACACCTTTTCTGTATTGTGCTGGAGGAAGGAAATAAATTCGGGGGCTGGGAGCTGGATCAAATTAATGACACAATGTTCAAACATATTTGCCCAAAACAAAGCCATCATTTTCCATTTAATAGCTGCCTGGGAAAGGCTGACTACATGCAGGACACTCCGTCGGGAGACAGAGGGGACACCTAAGTGGAGACATAATAGTACTTTCCTTGACAAAGTTGCAAATTTAATAGAAGGCATGAGTCAGGTACAGCAATGACATGATATAAGGCAGCCTGGGAGAAGAGAGAAGGGGCTTCTGGCTGGGAGAGTACATGAAGATTGCACAGAAGAGGGAGCAATCGAGCCATGCTTTGAAGGATCATTGCATTTCTTTAGGCAGAGACGAGGGAAGGCTATTCCACGGGGGAAGACCGAGATGTGGGCAGGTTCAGCACTGGGAAAGCTAAGAGGAGGAAAATGGAATAGCAAATAACCTAGCTTGGCTGGAATACAGGTTGTATATTCAGTGAGAAGACAAGAAAAGTAAGTTCGGAGCCATATTGTAACAGACCTCAGATGCTCAGCTTTAGAATTTGGAAGGCAGTAGAAAGACAGAAAAGAATGCTAAACACAAGAGTCACCGGATTAGAACTGCATTTGGGGAAGATTATTCTGGCAGAGAGAATATTTGAATCAAAATGGGGAGAGAGTAGACATCACAGAAATAGCATCTTTTACACGTATTCTCTTAAATCACAGTAAAGAAGGTAGCTAAGAAAAATTATGGATATTCTAACTGCAAATAATCTCTTTTTTGGGTAAGGAGCCATATAGCTGATACATGAAAATTTATTCCTACCACACTGACTACATAAAAACACATGATCTTGAGTCTTTCTTCTTGGTTTTGTACAAAGCCCAAAGTGAATGTTAGTTATTTTTATTAAACTCTAAGCCATCTCTAGGTCTTTGTCAATGATATGAACGTTATGACTGATCTAGAAAAGTCATCGTTTGGGGATACAGACTCCAAGAATCTACAATATAAAATTAAGGACATGAAATTATTTTCAATTCCATTTTCATGGGGGCCTAAGCCCAATCATACATTTGGGTCAATGTGATCAATATTTGAGGTTATACCAAATGTGGAAAAAGTACCATCTCCACCATTATATAAACTCTATAAAGCATAATGAACCAAACCCTGGTTAAAACTAACTTTGGAGGGCCCGTTATATATCAGATGTTCAAGAACTTTCCTAGGTACGTCATATTATTTCATTTAGTTACCATGCAAAACCCTTGTGGTAGGTGTTATGAGCCTTAAATTTCAGGTGAGGAATCTAAGGTGTAAAGAGATTAAGTACTCTATCTAGAATTAGACAGCCACAAATATTAAAGCTAGAATTCAATAAGATTCTTGTTTCAATTCCTCCAAGCTGAAGGAATAAGTTGGGTATAAGTTGTGGGGAAAAAAAACCATAGATTGCTTTAAAATAGCTGTCAAAAGAATGCTTCTTTTCCAACCTAATGGTTTATTTGTTAAATTGCACTAATTAACACCTCCTAGAACCTCAAAGAGATGTGTAAGAAACTAACAGAAAATCTTGAAACCTGAATGTAGACCTTGAAATATGCCACATTGAAGGTCGAGCAAGTATCATTCACCACTAATGAAGATGGCTAAATAGTGGAGGAATGGAAAGCTTCAAAGCCAGGCTGAGTCACCTGCGTGGTCCCTGAGACCGAAAAGGGTCTTCAGTAGGAAATACCTGGGAGGATTCTGAAGCTATCTTCTAGCTACTACATCTGCTTCGCAGTTGCAAATAACCCTTCAGTCATCATGTATTTTGCAAAATGCACACCAGCCAGCCAAGAGTATGACTGAAAGCAGTACCAGTTCATTCTATAGAGTGTCCCATGACATACATGGGGCCTCTGCAAGTAAAGGGCAGCAAGTCAAGGTTTCTCCTGGGTCTCTCCTGGCTGCAAGGCTCGACATGGGCCATGACCATGCCGTTACCCATTAGCTACAGGAATACCTCTAGGTTGATGGGAAGCAACAACGGTGGGGGGTTAGATGACCTGGGTTCATGTCCCGGCTATGCCTGTTTCCTCTTTGCTGAGTCATCTGCTCCTGACTTCCTGGTGGGGCAAGGGTTATAAGATATCGTTTCTGTGAAAGTGCCTTGTAAAGTGCAGTGGCTGAACTAAATGTATCAATTTATTTTTGTTGCGATCAGTTCACACCATCTCCATCCCTATCAAAGCAGGCTGTGGTGTCTAAAAAATTATTTTTATATTTTCAGATGCATCTCTCACTGAATAAATTATTCTACTAGGAATGGTTTTTTTTTTTTGTTTTTTTGTTTTTTTCTTATAGGACACAAATAGAAGGAGCTTCTAGAAAACTGTGAGGGGAGACTAAAGTTCTAGTTAATATGCCTTAGAAATTCACTCTACTGAACCCACTAGATAGTTTTTTTACTTTTTAAAGGGGATTATTAGGAAAGAGACCAAATCCGGGTCACTTTTAAGGGACATGGGAGGTATTGTTTGACCCTGGTAACCGGGCCTCGATGTGGTTCTCCCCGGGATCGCCATCATGGGCACATGCTTACTCATCCCCGGGGTTGCCACTGGGCACATTCACAGCTTCACCAACGGCGACAAGGGATAAAGGGTCGCCTATTATCCCTATCAGTGGACTTTGATGGAAAGAGATATGCGTATCTCTGGAGTTAATCATTACTAAGTGTCAAAAGGCTTGGAGAACATTGATTAAGGAGACATTTCCCTAATTAATGAAAAATAACTCAGTTATGTTCATCTGTGCCTACTAGAAGGTTATGCTGTGTATTATGTAGTGTGTAATAAAAATTTAAATATTAAAAAAAGAGAGGGATTTTTTTTTTGTAAAACGCAGGAAATATGTAGCAACAAACAGCATATATTATGTCACCATATACATATTTTTGGACCCTATAGTAAACTGATCCAAGTCGATTTGACAGCCTAGTTTTTAGGATCTTTCGTTCAAGAATAGTAGCCTCCAACAAGTAAAGGTAGATGATAACTGTCTGCTTTCAATCAGACTGCACACTATAATGAAAGCAAATTCCAGGCCAAATTCTACCACATGTACAAATATTCATGGGCAAGAAGTCACAACTTGTCATACAACCTACTTTTTTGTCCTTTTAGGAACTCCAAAGCACTGCATCTAAGACAACCCACCACATCTGGCCCTTTTCATCTGTGTACACAGCTGAACAGCCTCCTTACAGTTAGCTTGGGGACAGGTGGCCATGTTCTGACCTGGCACATAAAAATCTCTCACACAGGCCTTCTTTCTCTTTGACACCCTGGCAGACCATTTTAGAGATGGTGGCATTACAAGATGGAGGTATTAAAAAAAGAATGACTCAGGTCTTCAAGTCTCTGTTTGGAAGGCAGAAACCCAGGAGAGATGCCCAAACAAGGAACACTTGCTTTGGACTTAGAGTAAATAAAAATATATTTTTCACCAAGCCACTGAGATTTGAAGATGTTTATTACAGCAGCAAGTGTCCTGCTGAGGCAGATACATCAATATCGTAATATTGTGGCAGGACCACAACCATCTTGGAGGACCAGGCAAATGAGTCTACCTTTAAGGGAGGGAGATACAGGAATGAATGGAGCACCAGCCCAACTGCAGAGAAGCTTGACTGCCCACCTTGTTGCAGTCTTATTCTTTGCCTATGAAAAAATAAAGGGACATGTACAATCTTTCTAGCGAATCACATATTTCGCCAATGAAAACATCATTTCTAACCTAAATTATGCTAATATACAAACCCTTTAACTTGAATTTTTGAAACATCACTTTAAACATTTTCCCAACCACCTTTGAGAGTACAATTCACAGCAAAGTCCTTCAAATGGTAACTAACCAGCCAGGAGTATGGATTCCTGGCTAGCACAGAGGTGAAGGAGAAGTATATAACCACTGGTCTGGCACAGTCACCAAGAGATTAAAACAGATGTAAACACTTAGGCCAGGGCTGTATCTTGTATCCTAGATTACTTCAAGTATTAATTAAGCACCCTTAGGGTAGAGATTAAAGTAATTCACACAATGACTGTTTATACTGAAGTATTTAAAAAATAAATTACAAACAATAGAACAGGCGTCTAATTCACAGCCCTTGTCCATTTTATTTATTTCTCTGCTCACTCTAAGAATTACAAACAAAGAATCATGGAACCTATTCCTAAATGTAAGATTAAATCGATAAAATTAGCCATCTGTCCAAGGAAGGCTTTAAACTCAGGTTGTATTTAAGTATTATGTTTCCAACTGCCCAGATGCTACAGAAAAGTGCCTGCTGATACAACTCCTTTTGCACAATGTAAACCATTAACTGGCTAATATAAACTTATTGCATCAAGAAAAATAAATAGCATTAACATTGCATTAAATCTGATTCGGGATTTTGGGTGCCCTGTCAGCAAATACAAGTGCTAAGATTTAAATTGCTCAGGATTTGCCGAGTCAGACAAAGACAGAATCTTCAAGTGTCTTTAGGAGAGTGGAAATAAAGGAGACTGGAAATGAGATCAAAGCTTTAGAAAGTATGTCCTTGGTTGTTCTGGTTGGTTAAGGTAATAATAATTACTATGATTATTGTTAGATAAAAATATCTTTGTGTAGCACTTTAGTCCTTTCAAAGCACCAGTCTGCTTTATTTCCTTTGATTCTGAAAATAAGCTGTTACGGTTATCTGGGGAAAGTAGGGTTTTTTTGTTTTTGTTTTGTTTTGTTTGTTTGTTTGTTTCGCAGCAGAGGAAATGAAAGTATCATTAATAAAATAAAATAAATAAAAAAAGGAAGAGCCACTGAATCTGGTCTCTACCTTTCTACGTCACAGTTAGTGAGTGGCTTATGAATGACTCCTATTGACCGAACAGTGAGCAAACCTGGGGCATTTCTTAGCTCTCTAACTTCGACCACATTTTCACTGGCTCCCAGTCACACATCAGTCTGGATAATTCTCTTTCAGGAACAGCTGCTCCCCCACTGCCACAACCTGCAAAACCTCCCCAAGACAATTATCAGGCAAAAATCATCCATCACCCTTGGGGTTACTGGTTCTCAGAGAAATCCATTCGAGCGAGCCCACAAACTCGGCAGCCCCATCTTCCAAACCAAAAATCAAGACATGTGGTTGACTAAAGAGCCCTTCTGATGTGTCAGTTAATTTATCTGAGAAATTTTACAACTCGGTACAAGTTAAATCACATGTGATCAGTTGTACATTAACATGTATGGAAAAAGGGTAAAAGTACACGGCATCATAAGTGCCTGTGTTTATTGTCATGCCTGGAACACCATCTTTCAGTTACACATATTCATTCAGCTTTTTTTTCCTCCCATTTAGATTAAACAGTTCCACTTCCATAAATACTGCCTTCAAGCTTCAGGTTTCTAATCCTTTTTAATGCCTTGTTACATGCATTGCCTCATTTAATCCTTCTAGCAACCTTAAATGGTAGGTTGTTTCCTTAACCAGTTTTTACAAATGCAGAAACTGAGGCTTACAGAGCCAATGTATATAGCTGGCTCTAGGTCACCAAGTAACCACTAAAAAATAGTGTCAGAACTTGAACCCAAATTTGTCGAATATCAGAGTCTGTGTTTGCACCCAAGCCTCTGCGCTCCGTCAGGAGGAACCAGCCCTGGAGGCTGGAAGATGAGCTGCATGGGGAGGAGTGGGTCTTAGAGCAATGAGGCGGAGGGGTTGGCTATATGCAGTTCAGCACGGCTTTTTGTTGGTGCTTTTGCAGGGTTTCCCTCCTTTGGCCAGTCATCTCTCAGTAAACAGGTTGAGGAAGCGAGGGTGAGTAGGAGGATCTGCTCAGAAGAGATATCCTTCAGGAGCCTGCGGAAGACCACAAGTCCCAAATCCAACTTTAGAAACACTCACAGAGAGTCTAAGCACAGGGTTGTTCTGGTTACAATACAGATTCCTGTTGCTGGCAGTCCCACCTGGTGCGGGTGAATGAGGTGGAGAGTTTCTGCGTCCTACATGATACCTGGGGTGGAGGAGCCCAAACTCTCCTTTGTTACGTCTCAAAGTGTGGACTGTGAACCACACGCACCATGTCACCTGCAGTTCATGCTAGATGAGGCATATACCTGGAATGCACTCCAAGAATCGTTACTCACATGGAAGTTCAGGAATTACTTGCCTGGGTCAGAGGCCTGAGATACCTTCTGAGGCCAGAGACCTGCTCAGAGCCAGCGCTGGAAAGTGCGCCCTCTGCTGGCAGCAATTCGATTTGACTTTCACCTGAATCTCCCCTCCACCCCCCACTCAACCCACTTCCCCATACCACCAGACCACAGGTTCTTCAAGGTGGCAAATGTCTTCCAGCTCATTCGCGAAGCTGAAGCCACACTCTGGGGTCCTTTTTCAAAATGGAGGTCCACAACCAATGGAATCAAAGATGGGTTTGGGGGCTTTCCCTTACAAACTGCTATTTCGACTCTATAGTATCTATTTCTTCCCCTTTTTCCTTTTTCTGTCCCTGAGATAGCTGGTGTACTTCCGGTACCTGCAGTTTGACATGCTGTGACTAAAACAAGCGACAGGGTTCTTGACCAGCTCAAATGATCTTCTCTTGTTATCAAGACATCACGCCATTCATTTAGTCATTTGGGAGAAACTTCAGTCCTGCTTGCAAGTGGGTGAGACAGGAGAATACAGAATATCCACAGGATAATCCTGTGGAAGCCCAGGTCCCACTTCAGCTTCAGATGCTTAAGTCCCTGTCTTCCAGAAATCTAGCTCTGGGTCACTGGACCACTTTTGAGCTATCGAAACCCATGAACAGAGGGACAACTACTCCCTAAAGAATTTAAGGTTATTAAAGTCGTGGGCTTGGAGTTAGAAACAAAAACAAAAAACCACTCAGTTCTTTTCTGGCCAAGTCACTTTCATGAGAAAGAATTCTGAGAAACAAGTACTGCCTCATGTTGTACTACATTTACCCCTGACCTTAACCTCTCTGTCCCTTTACCTCATAGAGACCAAAGGAGAGAGGGGTAGAGGGAGAGGGAGGGAAAAAGGGAGGAAAAGAGAGAAGAGGAGAGACAGGAGAGACAGAGAGACAGAGAGTCAGAGACAGACAGATACAGATAGAGACAGACACAGTGACAGAGACAGAGGGTCCTTCTTTATAGAGATTAGATATAATGAGAAAACAAATAAGAGGGGAGGAAGGCTGATGGAATGAAGAATCAGAGGAAGGTATTTCTGCTATAGTGGCTGAACTACATGGGGCACTAATAGCTGGGTGCTGGAAATATATATCCCTGGTGACCTTTGCGAGCTCCAGTTTTCCCCCAAGAAGCAAGACAATCTGGATCACCCTTGTGGTGAAGTACAGTTGGTCAAAAAGGGAGGAGGAGGGACATCCAGAAGAGATGAGCCCCGCAGATTACATGCTTTGGGAAGAGGGCTTGGATGACAGCAATTACTGAGGACATATCCAGTATCTTATGAATACCAGGTTATTCAGGGTGGTGTGAGGGAAGTAGAACAGGATGATCCTGACCCCTGACCCCTTAGCCATTCAGCCTCACACCAGCAGCAGCAGAAACTCCCTAGAGGCACATGTATTCCTCTATTATCAACCAACTAGGTACATTATCAAGGAGCTAGCTCTGAGCTCTGCTCTGCCAGGCTTTTGTTTTTCCTGAGTTGCCTTGGATCTTCATTTTAGTCCCATTTTATAGGGAGAGAAATGCTGAGGAAATGTAAAGGAAAAGATTAAAAACATGCATCTCCCTAAGGATGACTGTGGAGTCCCAGGTCCTCCAGGGAAAACCTTGAATTCTAACTCTAACCTGACCTTGCCTCACTAACTCTGGGACCTCAGGCACACGAGAAAGGCGGGAAAGCAGACAAGACCTTCATGCAGGTGCTCCAGCTCAGAGAGTTTATTGGTAACACTCTGAGTTACCAATCTGCCTAAAGGAACAGATGTGGCTTGATGCGTGATGGTTCCAGCGCATGTGTCTGGATTTCCCTTTCCCTTCTTATTGCCCCACGTCAGAAGCACAACAGTCCTTCCTGCACTTCCTGGTGAGACTCAGGGTGAGGGAGAAGTGCCAGAGGCTGCTCAAGAGAGTCTGGTACTAGTCCCAGCTCAGCTTCTGCTGTTACTTCGGTGAGACCCTTAATCACACTCAGCCCAATTGTGAAGCAAAAGCTTTTTACTTCCTTCCCGGTTGATGATCCTAACTTGTAATCTATAAAGGAAAAGAGGCTATCCAACAAATGATGTTTCCGTGTCATAAAGACTTGGGGAAATGACAGTGTTCTATACACTGCCCATCTTCAGATGCCCCTTTTTCGACCTCCAGATACTCTAATGGACCTTCTAGCCCCTCGGAAACGTTAGCCCCGCCAGGAGTTCAAAAAGAGAAAGCATGGTTTATCTTTACCCTGTAAGGTTACATCCCCTGATTCTTATGGATGAGGTCAGTAGACAGTAGCTTCCAGAACTCTACATTGGTATCATCCATACTCTGTTATCTCTGGAGGCCTGGGCATAATCCCATGTACAAATGTTTGACAGCATTTAACAGGCTACCCACACACAGCAGTAGGGCAAACACCCTATACCTGGCTCTGTCCCATGGAGCTCCCCTGTCCAGCCAGGAGGCAGATGCCCTCCACGACAGGCTGCATAACTCTGCTAACGGGTTGCTCAGGACTCCATTGCTGGTCCTAAACATCAGAGCCTGGATTTCTGTTTCCCTGCTCACTGCTCGTGTGACCCTGGGTGAGATATTTAATCTCTCTAAACCACAATTTCCTCAGCAGCTAAACAGGGTTAATAATAGTACCCATCTCACAGAGCTGTTGGATTGATCAAATAAATCAGTATGTGTCAAGTTCTTAGAACAGTGTAGCAAGCACTTAGTGTTAGTTATTATTACTTAATTTGACTTAACATGAAAATGCAGAGGTTTCTTTATTAATCCTTAGTGACACAAGATGAGCTGTCTTGGGTGGAGAGAAGGTGCCCACGTCAGACCCAAATTAGACTCACAATTGAAGCTGCTACTTGGTTTTTTTCTCACCAGAGGTAGGTGGGTATGGGGAATTTTCAGGTTGATTTGGATCCAAGACTTCTCCAACAAAGCTGTATTTCTCAAAGTAGATTTAGGAGTTTAAGGAGACAGACAGGGTCATCCAAATAAAACAGGACTGTTCTCATCTGCTTACATGGTAGCCACCCTACCTTCAAAGTATTTCACACAAACCAATTTCTATCAAGGAAAAAGGTACAAAGACTCTCCCACATGGATACTAGCAGGATCTTGCTGGTGTCTGGGGAAGATTATAAATTAGCTGGTTGCTGTTCACATGAGAGCCAAGAGAGGCACATACAGTTTTTAATCTGGACCAATTTTCCAGATCAAAAACTGGCCTTTCCAAAGGATGTAAATGAACCTAGGAGGAAATTTTTTCTGAAGTTTATAAGGTAGCTGTCATTTTAATCTGAGCAGCTTTCCAACCTGAAAGCCAGTGTCTGGTTAAAATTATAAAGTAATGAAAAATTCTTCTAAGCTGAACATAGTCCAAAAACTCCTTCCACCTCAAATTTGATGTATTTAATATGCCAACATATTTAAAAGGTAGTTTCCACTATCAAAACTCCATCCATGCTTCAAGCAAAACCAAAGGGGCCAACATGGCATATTCACGGCATGAATATCAGAATGACTCTGGATGAACCAGATAGAAAATACTTTTAGGAGAGGAACTACAAAAAATAAGAAAGAAAATATGGCGAATCATATGAGAGTTATATACAGCAGGCTTTTGTGAAATGCTCTGTAAAACATTATGCTTAAATAGATTGAAACCTATCCTTAAAAGAACATCGTATACACTGTTCATGTTTAAGAACTACAGATATAACTATGCATTGTTCGAAATTATGACTGAATGGTTCTATGTGAATAAACCCTCAGAATGCAATTGATCATGATGTAGTTATCTTACAGAGGAAAGTTTGAAAGAAGCCCTTCATAGAAATCCTGGGTGATGTATGTACGAGTTCATGTAAGAAACTATTTAATATAATATTACCTTGGACTGCTGCTATTATCTTCAAAATGAACTGAACAGCCGAAAAAGAAAAATAGAATAGCTCATATTTTAAGTGTGCTGCAGATTACAACAATGTCTAAATTTCAAGGTAGGTAGCAAGGTGCAGGTGATTATAGGCATAGCCTTAAGATTGAGGGTGCCTCCCAGAGCTGGAAGGCAACAGGTCAGATTTCCAAATGGAGAGATCCTTGAACAGCGAAAATATTTTAGCAGCCATATGGGAATCTGCCAAGATTACTTTCCTTGCCCTATGATAAATTTTCCCTGGTTTGTCTCTTTCTTATAGAAACATTAATTGTGAAGACAAACTGCACTTTCTGCAAAGTTTTGCAGGCTGCATTCAAAGAAAGTTATATTGTTTTCCATTGTTCATGAAATATAATTAATCCCATAAGACAAAGTATAGTTTACTTGCTTACAAAGTAAACTAAGAAAAAACAGATTTTTCAGAATTCTAAATATAGTGTCAGCAAAGAATAAAAATCGTTATTTGAAAAACAATGGTTAGAACTTTATTGTTTAGAATGTTCTATTTTGAATAATCTCACAACATAGGCCAATTCAAAGCAGACAAAAAAAGACTTTTTACTGGTGTAACTAGAGGAAATGCAAGTTATTGTGTTTCAAGTTCTCTCCAATTCTAATAGCCTACAACGCACACATTTTTGTTTAAATCTCAGAGCAAAGGCAGGGGTTCACAACAACACAAAATTAACCCATTGGGCTCTCCTTCCTGAGAAGACGGCCAAGAGAATCCTAACATTAGAGGCCATATCCCTACATAGTGCGTGGGCAGGACCGGAGATGGACACAGAGGACTCGAGACAAATCTTCAGACACTTAACAGGAAATGGCTGGGCTCTAGACAATATGAATTCAATAAGATGTTTGGAGACACAGGAGGAGCTGTT
This sequence comes from Pteropus alecto, assembly GCF_000325575.1. NCBI lineage: Eukaryota > Metazoa > Chordata > Mammalia > Chiroptera > Pteropodidae > Pteropus > Pteropus alecto. The sequence goes on along the minus strand of NW_006441995.1, from coordinate 1,561,936 downwards.
TGCACAGTTGCAATCCTCTATAATTGAGACAGCATGATCGCTGCCCCAGCTCTTAGCTCTCCGTGATCAAATACAGAGCCCTCCACCTCTACTTTGCCTGGAAAATAGATCTTTCTTTTAACAAACAAATATCCCTGGAACTGCCTGGCCTCCAGGGAGAGGGGGTAGGGGACTCGCGTCTTTTCTCAGCTCTGGGCAGAGATGAACCCAGTTAAACTGACGCTGGTCTGGGGAGAGAGAGGCAGTGCGTTGCCCGCTTTTTGTCCTCGCCAGGGACCGCGACCCTGGCGCTCGGGGCGTGGTGGCCCCCGGCGCGCTGAGCGCATTACCTGGTTTTCGGACAGCTGCTCCGAGCGACACAGCGACACAGAGGTTGGAAGCCAAGAGCAAGAGCCGGAGCAAGATGCCTCGGATTAAATCCATTTCCCCGCGGGCTCCTGCAAAGTTTCAACCAAGTCCCGGGCGCACGAGGCGTCTCCTGAGGGACGTGGAGGACGCCGGCCCCGCGGGTCCCCTGGCTGGCGTGAGGAGGTCGGTGGCTGAGGAACCTGGACCAGCAACCACGGAGGAGTCCAAGGAGGCAGGACAGCAGCCGGGAGGTCGGCGTGCGGGAGTGAAGCCGGCGGCCAGCGGCAGGGCTTTTCCGGGGGGCGGGGGCGAGCGGGGGCGGTGAAGGAGGCCGACGGGGAGGGACCGGCTGGCGGTAGAGGGAGGCTCGACCCGCCCGGGGGTGGAATTACAATCGGGTGGGAGCGAGAGGGGCAGGCCCTGAGACTATTCACTCTTCGACCACCTCTGGGGCATACAGTCCGCCCATCACCCCCTCTAACGACCCCCAGCTCAGCGCTTTCCGGCTGGTGACCTAGATTGGGGGACTAAGAGAGGCCAAGTTCAACCACTAGAGACGCGGGGCAGGAGTTAGGTGATTGCTAGTGCAGGACCCCCGGCCGTGGTCCTGACCCTGAAATCTCCCGGCGCCTCTCCCTCCTCTGGTTAGACCTTCTTCCTGCCGAGCCCCCCTAGGTCGCCTCCGCCCAGCCTAGGGACTTTCCCCAATACCTCCAAAGGTTACTACGTTCCGTCCAGAACACTCGGGAAAATGGGAGGGGGGAGCAGAGGGTTTGTAATTTGCAAGTGGGGGAAGGACTGAGGAAGAGGGGGCGGGGCCGGCGGGGTCCGGGCGCTAAGAAGATAAATGAGATTTGAGACGCGCAGATGGAGAGCTGAAGCCCGGCCACGCAGACGGAAACCCCGGGTAGAGATTAAGACCCGGAGCGGGGGAGTGGGGTTCCCTCGCGGCGGAGGAAGGCAATGTGAGACTCTCCAGGGGAGGAGATGAAACTCCAGGTTAAGCCTGGCGTCGGGGAAAGGGACGAGAGCTCGAGCCCCCTGGCGGACAAAGAAGACCCGGCTGGGAAGGAGCGCCCGCCTCCGGGCCTGGGGCTACTGGGGCCACCCATCAGGGGATCGGGGGTCCCGGCCCGGCCAGTAAAGGCCCCTTCTTCTCTGGATTTGCTGCCAGAGGACTCGGTAACCATTGAACCTTTTGCCAGGTTTCCTTACGAGAGGAGAAACCCCAGATTCAGATCGCGTTGCACAGTGGTGTGCTGAGCTCCAAGCCAGGGGGACGAGAAAGCAGATATAATAAATAAACCAAAAGGGAATAAGCCAAGAGGGAAACGCAGCCTCGCCAGTTCCTGGGGGAAAATCAAAGGCTCTAAGAAGTGCCCCGCAGAGGGAGCCAGTGGTCGCTGGCTGGGAGGAACGCGCTAGCCTGCCCCAACTTGCCGAGCTGCTGAGGCTGGGTGGGTGTCCTGGCCCCTCATTGTTAACCTAGGTTTGGGAGGACCAGAGGGAACAATGTTGACTGATGTATCTCCCCAGAATGAAGTGTCCCCTGGTGAAAGGGTTTAGAATGAGCCTAATCTTGTTTGTGAGCAAAGCTGAGAATATTGTTCCCTTATGTTGGCGTTCCCAGGGGTGCAACTGTCCATAAATAAATTCAAAATCCATTCCAACTTGAGTATTTGGAAGTCTTAGCTGTGACACCAGAGCTTGTCTTTTTACACAGATCTGGAGAGACGCGCTTTTCATTTCCATGGTAATAACAAAGCCACGCCTGGAAGCCAGGGCTGCTAGTCTCAAAGGTAGCAGAATCACAGACCCTAAGGATCATCAGAGCTCCATAGAAGTCATCTAGGTCCTACCTCCACCCTACGCAGAACTCTATTTTGAGTATCCTTGGCAGGTCATGTGCTTGGGCTTGAACTCCACCAGCCCAGAAGTTGGAAACTCTATTCATGAAAAACTGACTTCTTATATCAGACCTAAGGTGGCACCCACAACCAAGCAAGTGTTAGCATAAAGATACCTCCCATGCTGGTTCTGATCTTTCCTACTTAAAAATGATTCCTCCTGAAATAGAAATTAGAAGTAATAATAACCATTAAAATTATGGCTAGCATATATATAACACTGACTACATACCAGACGCTGTTTGAAGTGCTTTATAATCCCAATAAACACCATACCAGGTAGGTACTGTTATTAGTATCATCTCTATTAACAAATGAGAAACTGAAGCATAGTAAGGTTAAATAACTTGCTCAAGGTCATGCAGCTCTCAAGAGACAGACTTTTGGTTAGATCCAGGTAGTCTGGTTCCAGAGCCCAGGCTTTAAGGAGACAGGTGGAGAGCAGACACAACAGCAGACTGAGAAACAGGACATCTGGGTGTTTAATCTTAGGCCCTGCTTATAGTATATCTTGATAAAATATAGGGGCTGGGTGAGATCATCACTAAATTCTAGGTTTGCCTCCTATTTATTATGTGATAAAATAGCACCATCTAATCCAAGCCATTTTTGCTCTGGATGTGTTTTTTAGAAGACCTGTACAAATTTTCCATTGCAGATTTTCCAAGCCCAAGTTTCAGCCTTCTTGCTGATGACTTTGGCATGTACTCATACCAGCTCCTCAAACCTGACCCTGGGCCTCCCATCTTTTGTAGATGGCATGGCCACAGGTGATTTGGAAGCTGTCTTGGTGTCTTCAGAGACCCCTCTTGTTTCTTCCTTGCAAGATTACCTCCGATTATATTGTTAATTTTTACTTTTGAGTGCTTCAAAAGCTCTGGATCTTCAGGCCATTGAAATAAGACCTTACTTCATGAGGTCTACTTGTTACAAATTTAAGGCACACATTAGACTGAACTATTCATTTCCTTTGCTAGTCAAATCACATCGCCACCTCCCCCTACTTCCCCCCGCCCCCCACCGCTCCCCGCAAAGGTTCCCTTGTCTTTCAGTTTGACAATCAGTTTATGGCACTTGTAAATCTGAAAAAAGACAAATGGAACACTTGCCTTTCTCATCCTACTTTCTGGGAGGAGAGGAACTAAAGAGGGCAAAGAGGCTTTGAATGTTTCATTTTTAAAAATCTGTTCAAATTCACTAGAGGTCTAAACTCGATTAATAAGGTCACCAACAGAAGAGTGACCTACCTGCTTTGCTCAATATCATGGAAGAAGAGTCTGACCTTTGGAATAGGTTTGGAGGTTCTTAGAGGAAAGTAAAGGCAAACTTACCAACTATAGAATGTTTAGAAAGTCCCTGAATAAAAGTGAGAAAAAGACAGCAGCAAAGAATTAGCTTTAGATTTTTTTTTTTGAATAGGTGATATGTACATATAAAATTTGAGATGTGCACCAGGCAAAGTGTATAGTGAAAAATGAGTTTTACTCCCTTCTCTCAGAAGCACCCACTGTTATAAGTTTCTTATCTGTCCTAGAGATATTCCAGGAAGATACAAGCAAATATATACATATAGTTAACACAAACAGGAGCATCTTGTACATGCTTTTTAACCTGAAGATCCTTCCAAATCAGTGGATATAGATCTGCCTCCCTCTTTCTAACTGCTGAATAATATTCTATTGTGTGATATACAATTTATTTATTCTTTTTTCTGTTGTTTCCAATTTTATTATTATAGACAAATAATGCAGTGAATGATCTTGAATATATAACAGTTTGCACATTTTATAATAGACTGTAGGGTACATTTCTAGACTATCCATTGCTCAGATGAAGGGTAAATGCCTTTTCATTTTGATAATTTGGCCAAATTTTCTCCCAAGATTATATAAATTTACCCTCCTATAAGTATATGTGAGTGTGACTATTTCCACTAACTCTCATCATATAGTGTCTTATCAAACTAGAACTATATATTATATATAGATTACATTTTAATCAACATACAATAGATAAAGAAAAGTACACAAATAATAAGTGCACTGATTGATGAATTATAGAAGTGAGCAGACTTGTATAACTACCATCTGATCAAAACTAGGATATGATCAGCACTCCCAGTAACCCTTCCTCATGCCTCCTCCCAAGGTGTACAGTATATATTTTTGAAGAAGAATGAGGAGAGTTCAAACCTCCCATTCACTTTCAATTAAAATACACAAATAAGTGAGCAATAAAATGTAAGCACTCCCTGCCCCCAAAATGAAACAAGCATTAATTGAGATTTGATCCCATTATGCGTAAGTTTCTGTGCTGAAAACAGAGAAAAAATAGGAAAGAAAATACAGTGTCTTCTGCACTCAAGAAGACTACAGTTTTGTTGAAAGAAGGCAGTTGCACAGCCAACTAACTGTTCCACAAAGCAGAACAAAGGAAGCACTGGATAAGAGTGCAAGCAATGTACTATTGGTATATCTAGAGAGGAAGACCCTGTATTACAAATGACAACGTATGTCATAGTATAAAATATAGCCATCATCCTCATGAATGTTTAAATCATGCTTATACACATAACAGGATTCGCCAAGGTCAGAACTGGAGTTAGCAGGGTAAATGACCAGGTATTCCCAAATCTGCCCTTCCTTCTACATACATTTCTGGCAGCACTGATTAAAAATGACTGGGAAATTGTAGTCAAGTTGGAGAATGTGATGATTCTCCAGCCTTTTATGTTTATGTCAACTTTTAAATGACGTATGAAAGTGCATAAATCATAAGTGTATAATTCAATGGACTGTGACAAAGTGAAGAAACCCATGGGGTAAGCCCTCAGATCATGAAATAGAACAATGTCAGGCCCTAAAAGTTATTTTGTTCCTCCTACTGATCATAACCAAATGGGGAAGCATTTTTCTGATTTCTAACATCTTGATTAGTTTTGCCTGGTTTTGAACTTTATGTAAATGGATCCAATAATTTAATCCATTAATGTAATCATTTATGTCTGGCCTCTTTTATTCAATGTTACGTTTCAGATTTTCATCCAAGTTATGTGTTTATTTTTTCACTGCTGTATACTATTCCATTACGTACATATATTTCAATTCGCTACGTTCTCCTGCTGATGGACATTTGAGTTGTTTCTAGTTTGGAGCTACAACTCAAAATGCCTGCATGATCATATGTGTCTTTGGTAAACTAAGTATGCATTTCTGTTGTGATATCTGTGAGCAGAATTACTGGATTATAGAGTAGGCACACGTTTAGGTTTGGAAGATATTATTAAGCATTTTTCCAAAGTGGCTATACCAATTTACACTCCCACTGGCAGCATATGAGAGTCCCAATCATTCTGCAATCTCATCAACGTTGATATTACTAGTCTTTTTCATTTTAGTCACTTTGGCGAGTATGCAGTAATATTATATTGTGGTTTTAATTGGTATTTTCCTGATAATTAATGAAGTCAAGTACCTTTTCACTTGTTTATTGGCTATTATATATCCTATTTTGTAAAGTACCTTTTCCGGTCTTTTGCCTATTTTTCTATTGGATTGTTTACCTACTTCTTATTGATTTGTAGAAGTTCTTTATATATTCCAGTTACAAGTCATAAGATATTTTTATTGGTATTAGATATTTACAATGAAAATATTTTCCCACTCTTTTAACTCTCTTAATGATGACTTTTAATGAACAAAAGCCCTAGTTTCAATGTAGTACAGCTGATCAATTTTTTTCATTAATGGCTAGAATTTTTCATACCGTTTAAGAAACTTTATTTACCCTAAGGCCACAAAGATATTATTCCATATTTTCTTCTAGAATCGTTATTGCATACTTTTTATATGTATATGAGCAACAGTTTTTATGTATGATGTAGGGTGATGCTCACAGCCTTTTTAACTGGATGCCCCTTCTGGATTTAGATATGGGCAGCTGCATCTCTGTAGGGAGGAGATGTGGCTCCTGGAGTGTATCTTTTCTTCTGCAAGTATCAGCCACACTGATGTTCAAGGTTAAAGCTGTTACTACACTTTTTCTTACCTGGTATAAGCCGTGTTGATAGCCACCCTGCATTATGTGTCTTGGACCCAAACAAAGCTCATCCGCTCCAAAATATCTTCCTTACTTGTCTCTCCATTTTCTCAAAATTTCAACCATTTGAAATGTTTTCAAGGGTTAAAAGTATGATTCGTTTATGACTTATTACCCTTCTATTCCAAAATGCAAAGCATTGAAGAGAGATAGAAGAGAAATATTTTAAGAATTTTTATCCAAGTACTCCCTTTTAAAATGGACATATTTTTCCAGAAAAGGAAAAAAGCCCTCATTAATACTGTGCCTGTTAACAAAGAGGTAAAGACTAATTTATTAGCTAATTTAGCTGTCACCTAGGACATCAGCACCAAGGTCTACCGCAGGTAGAATATATGAATTGGATAGTGATTTGGGAAGGAGAAATTGGTGGTGTGCAAGGATCAGAATATGGGATATGGATCGTTTGTATTAACAAAACCCTAGAAGTAATAAACATATCCATCACTAGAGGAGAAACTGGTAAAATACATTATGGAATACAATGGAGCATGATACAGCTATCCAAAAAATAATAGGCTTAGAGCTTCGTGTGCTAAAATAGAACAAAGTGAACAAAGCAAGATGCAGAACAGTGCACATGTTAATAGAGTGTGGGAATGGGGTTGGAGGGGCTGGGATGAATCGGGGAAATCAGCATTGTGTTATGTTTTACTGCTCCTATATTTAATTACAGGATTGTTTTTATTTGAGTTAAAAAGTAAGTATGAATGCATTTGAAAAGAATATCGGGTAGTCTAGATGGAGTGACAGGAGGAATGATAGGGACTGAGAAACTAAAAGTTCCCACACATCTAGTTTGAGGCAGGCACTGCCAAAGGGATGGAGCGCATGAAAGGCAGACCTCACAAGGTATGTGATTCTGCCCAGTGCTGCCAGATTTAATGTGCGAAAAAGAGAGCAAGGAGCTACCATCTTCCTGAAAACGCAGGGAGCCCCAGCAGCATGTAGGAGATGCCGGGGCTCTGCAGGGTTCCGTGATTTCCGGCGAACCCGGAACCGGAAACATAGCAAACGTGGGGGTAGCACAGCGGCCACACGCAACTGCTCCCTATTCTAAAAGCATCTATTTAGAGAGCTGGCACACAATTTCAAAATGCAGGGCTTGTTCGTGTAAAGACATGATGTCAAGAAAATCTCAGTGGACTAGAGGTCAGGAGGCCTGAATTCTAACTCTAGCCCTGTCACTGATTGTCAATGGGATTTTGGTGATTCAGTCGACCTCTTTAGACCTTTTTCTCCTCTGTCAAATGAGGGATAAGGTGATGTCTCAGCTCGTCCCAGGGCTCACAGCCTCAGCTTCAATGGAAGAGCTTCTTTACTTTTCGCAGGATAGACATCACTACTTAAAAACAAAAAAGAGTCTTGGAAAAGGTTTATTCTCAGAAAAATTTTGAAGTTGGAAGGCAACAGTCTCTTGCAAAACAAACAAACAAAATGCAGTGTTTTATACACACACGTCAGGACAAAAGCAATTCATTGCCTCTGAGAAGGCTGTAGGAAGCAGACAAGTTCCCAGGCAGGCCACATTCAGTCCACCCAGACAAAGGACATGGGAAGGTGTGAGAAGGAGGAGCGGGAAAGACCAGTGTTGGGAGGTGGGTGTAGGAAGCGGAGGAATGCTGGCTCAGTTTCTGGGTTATTTAATAACTAAATAAATGCAGATTTTCTAATGTTGAGAGAAAATCCGTGGACAAAAAGCAAAATCCAGTTGTTCTGTCTCTGTTTTATTAGACATTTATTTGTGTTTTCTTAAGGGAGGAAGAGGAAGATTTGAAGGTATGGTCTGATCGCTGAGTGTCACCAAGGAAGTGAAAATTAGCTGTGCTGAGGGGGACACTTGTTTTGTACCCAAGCTCAGAGAAGGAAGGGTGTGATGATAGTGCTTATGGAAAGAAAGAAGAGTAGGATAACTTCAAGGAAAATTCCTTGTTTTTAAGTTAATTGACAATATGAAGAAAGATCAAGAGTGAAGGATGGGGGAGAAATAACCCTCGGTTTCTTTCTTGTATAATGGGATGTAAAAACCTCCTTTAAACTTCCATGGCCTTTGGGATAACCCAGAGCACTGTGCACATCATGCACTTGGCATTCCCTGAATGTTGGCTTTCTCTCATTCCATCACAGGCTAAGTCCTCTCCAGAGTTAAGCTCCAGAAGCACTAATAGATTATTCCTAGAATGGCAAAGAAGATTTGGGGCCGAAGATGAAGCTTTGATCTAGACACTTTCAACATGAACTGGAAATAATGAAAAATCAAGATTTATATTTTGGGACAATGAAGGATATCTCCCTCAAAATAATGACATGCTAGATAGGGTTTTTCCTGGGAAGAGATAATGGCTGAATATATAAATCATGTTAACAGTAATTCTGAATAATGAATATACACAGGATATACCTACAGCTGGTAGGACACCAATTAGTCCTTGCTGCTCCTGGGAACATCAGCCCATTCATATTTTCCTTCAGCTTTAGTGCCTCTTAATTGATCCAGTATGCATACTTGTCATGTTTCCTGCTTTCTTTGTTTATTACTTATTACATGTCCCTAGATGAGTCACATTGCCTCTCTGACTTTAGTTTCCTGGGCTGAACTGGATGAAGCACAAGATCTTTCCCAGCTTGGACATTCGTGTGTTCACGTTTGGGCCTGGCAGCCCCAGGCACATCCTCCTCAATCATGTCCAGATCCAATGACTTATCCCAGAGAGATGCTACCATGGCTCTGGTGCCTGAGCTAAAGGAATACACCAAAGTGGTTGCTGTCTCCAGATAATGGGAAAACACAAGAAGCAGACGCAGATGTTGACTTGCATGTAGTTGAAAGTCCTAAAAATATTCGTTCGGTGAATAGCGAGGATGGCTTTAATTGTTCTTTGGTCCAGTCCCAAGCTCTGTTATAATCATGGGTTTAATTGGAAAAAAAATAACATACAATTCAAGCCATCCACTGTCACTAGGGCAAAGGAACTGTAGCAATGTAATGACTTTATTTTAAATGCATAAGAAAGTATGCGTGTGTGTGTGTGTGTGTGTGCACCCCATGAACTCCCTCCCATGCAGAGGCACACCTGGGCTTTCCCAAACAGTAGAGAACTATATGGAGAGAAATTAGGGCAAAGAAGAAACACAGAAGTCAAGAAAATAAATTGGGAGTGGAAGAGAGAGAAGAGGAAGAATATTTGCACCTGTATTCCAAAATGTCCACAGAATTTGTTGATAAGTTCGATAGCACAGCTTCAAATTTTAACTATTTAGCATTTTAAAATAAATAAACAAATATGCCAGTTCAGATTGGTGGCTCTTACAAGTATGTCCTTCTTTAAGAAATCTGAATTTATGTAAAAGATTCATTTGGAAGATGACTGGAATTTTTTCATGATTTAAAAAGAAATTTAGGAAAGTAGTTATCAGGGAGACTTTTCCAGATGTTTTAATTGAGAGTAGGATAGAGACTTAAGCTGAAGTCTTAGCTTTAATTTTAATTTATATGTATTCAAATATAAAGCATTATTAAAATGAAAATGTCAGTGAAAAAAGTGGAATATATGTACCAAAATTGAGATTTCATTAAAATTTTCAAAAATACATATATTAATGGAAGAAAATAATTTTACTTAAAAAAAAAACATGAGAGAAAGATGAAGAACATTTTAAGAATAATATTTTTTTCTAAGTAAAATTAGAACATTTTTAAAGCCAAACTGCATGTTCCATAAAATGTTCTTCATCTTTCTCTCATGTTTTTTTTTTTGTTGTTTCTTTTAAAGCCAAACTGCATGTTCCAAAATGGAGAACAGAAATACTCTAAAAGTCTCTGTACCTTTCCAGGCACCCAAAACACAATCCTCTCTTCCTACAGCGCTTGCTTAGTCTAAAGAGTAAGCTTTAACAGCAATTGATCTCTAAGGTTGTTTACTGGGATGTTTAAAATCAACTTTTTAAACCCTTAAAGCATCTATCAAGCCTATGTGATATGTAAGATTCATGATTAAACAGCACTCTAATATGTTTATCTAGATTTGAAAGTTAGGTGAGCAGGGAATGGAAGAGAGAAGATGTGATGCTATTTTATCCTCAAAAACCCAAATTAACTAACTATTATTTAGTTTGGAAAACAAATATATACCAAGAAGAGTATGTAAGCTGTAAATTTTCTAATTTTTATTTTAATATGTGAATGATACTCATTAGAATCTAAAATGTTAGAGCTTCCAAATTTAGTTATTATTAAGGGTTTGTTGTGTGTTATATTTTTATTAATAGTGAATTAATATGATTATGGTTAATAATTTGATTTTTCTTTTAAAATAGCACTCTCTCTTCTCCCCAAATTTTTGACGTGATCATGTATTTATTCTGTTCAGAATTGCTGTTAACATGATTTATATATTCCTAACCAACAATTGGTCTAATGCAACACTATCTAAATAAGACTAGATAGTTCCAAAGCTAATAAAACATCAACAAAATTACTTCCCCTTAAATCTTTGCAAAAACAAACAAATAAACAGAAAAGATTTTAGTTTCTTAACAGTCATGTCACCAAAAAAAGAGCTTATTACTCAAGAGGATTATTGAGTGGAGAAAAACAACTATCTGCTTTTGAGGCCAGCATGATTACGACATTAACAAAATTCTTCGTAGACCTCTCGGTCCAAACACTAGCGTGGGAACCCATTGCTAAGTTGATGGAGCCCACCAGTCTGGAAGCTATAGAGCTTCTCATCTCCCCACACCTCCCTCACCCCAGAGGACCGCAAACGTGGAAGCAAGAGGATGGGCTGGAAGCCCGAAGTGGGCTGGAGAACTTCTGGTTCTTGGGCTGGCCCAGCCCCTTCCTGCCAAAGTTAGCTTAGCTGACCAAGAGCAGTCACCAGCAGTCCTGACGCCTGCCCCTCAGCAACCTGTCTTCACATCCTACCTACACTTTCGTCTTATTCCCTAACTCCTGGCTCCACCGTCCCAGAATACTGCTGTGTGAATTGTCAAGCCAACTAGTGTATGATATTAAAGAGTTTGCAATAAATTATTTATGTTATATAAAAAAATCATATTTCCAAGCAAAGTGTAAATGAGAGATAACAGTTTTGTCTTTCTGAGGGAATATTTATATTTTCACAGAAAATCAAAGGCAGGAATGAAGTCAATAACCTAAGATGCAAACGGACGGCTCTCAATCAGTGGTTCATAACTTGGCTGCACATTAAAATCTCACGAGAAACTTCATAGAATACCAATGCCTGGGTTTGGTCTCCAGAGATTCTAATTTAATTAGTCAGAGCCTCAGCTTGGGATTTTTAAAAGCTCTCCAAGTGACTTTAATGTGCAAAGTTGGGAACCTTTGATCTACAGTGAGAGTGCCATTTTTGAAGCTAGAAGGGGAAGGCTGATGAGCACTTGGGAGGTAGTTGGGAGGTAGTTGGGAGGAAGACGCTGCAGACGGGATTTCTCTACCAGATGGGCGGCTGGTCTGAAGCAGTGCTTCTCAAACTTTAATGTGCGCACTCATCATGGGATCTTATTGAAATAAAGATTCCGATTCAATAGGTCTGGGCGGCTCCTGAGATTCTGCATTTCTAACAAGCTCCCTGATGACATTGAGCTGCTGATTCAAAGGCCACAATTGAGTGGCAAGGGTCTGGATGACCTTGAAGATGTTTCTGATCCTAAAACTCTATAATTTTCTGTATTCAGAACATCATGGTTTTTCAGAGAGGGAGCCCAAAGGCTTGAACCACAGGGTGCTATTTGCCTAGCCCTGACATAACGATGAACAAATTTGTTAATGAGCTTAACTCCCTCGAGGTACAGTTGGAGGAATCAGGTTGGTACAGATCCTGTGGAGAAGCAAATGTGCTAAGGAAACATTTCAGAGCTCAAAGGAAACAGGATTGTACTCAGATGCTCTGCTGGTAAAAGCTTGGATATCCAGGCATAAGATTAAGGTATAAAAAAGTAGAAATGAGAAGTAGACGTATGGTATTTAAATATATCGATGATTTCAGTTTATATTTTATGTTTTAAAAATTGCGAAACCATATTTGTACAAAAAAGCTAAAAATAAATCTAGTAAATACATATAAAGAAAAATCTCAGGACGTGGTTCCATAGTGTAATGGTTAGCATGTCTGCTTTACACGCAGAAAGTCCTGGGTTCATACCCCAGTGGAGCCACAGTCCATGGTCTACGGCAATGCCACCCTTAACAAGCCTGATGTCTGATCTCGGAAGCTAAGTAAAGTCAAGCCTGGTTAGTACTTGGATGAGAGACCACCTGGGAAGACCAGGTGTAGGTGTAAATAATAATAATAATAATAATAATAATAATAATAATAATAATAAAGAAAAATCTCACCAGCTTTAAGTCAATTAATTATTAGATTACAATGTTCTATTCTGAAACAATTTAAAAATCTTTTAGGGTTTCGATAAAATATGTTTTTTCTTTTGAAATTCTTCTTTATCAAGTATTTTGTCTAAAGGGAACACTACCTTTCGGATAGTTGGTTTTCTGAAGAGATTCTTATCTGTGCTAAAACCATGATCATGCACCATCATAGGATGAAGATGAGGATGTAAATCGCAACCTGGTAGAAAACAAAATCTAGACTTGGAAGAGTATCCTCACAGAATTTTAGAAGTCAGAAATTTTACAAAACAACAAAAGCCAAACTCCACAATGAACACAACTTTCAAAGTCCTCCAGGTTCCTACGAGTGGTTTAGAGCAGTGGTTTTTAAAGTGATGTCTGAGGACCCTTGGGGAGTTCTCTGAGACCTTTTCAGGGGTCTGTAAGGTTAAAACCACTTTATAATACTGTTAAGATGTAATTTCCTTCTCGACTTGCATTCTCTCATGGTATATGGTGGAGTTTTCCAGAGGCTGCACGTGATGTCATATATCACAACTGGCTGAATGCAGAAGCAGGTAGGAGAATTCAGCCGTCTTCTCTTAAACCCTATATGAAAGAGATTTGCAAAAAGGTGAAGCAATGCCGCTCATCTCACTAATTTTTTTTATTTTGAAAAATATAATTAGTTTATATGTGTTATTTATATTAACATACGAATGTGCTATTTTTTAAAATATTTTTAAAATTTGTTTTTATTTTTATAACAGTAAGTATTGACAGATATAACCCATGTGAACAAAAGCTCTTTGATGTCTTCAATAATATTTAATAATGTAAAAGAGTCTTGAGACAAAAATAAAAAATGAAGCTTTGAGGGCTTTGCTTTTCAAAGTGTGGTCTGAGGATCAGCAGCATTGGCTGGGAGCCTATTTGAAAGGCAGAAACTTGGTGCCACCTCAGATGTATTGAATCAGAATCTACATTTTCACAAGATCCTCAGGTGATTTAGGCACACAATTAGCATTGAACTATAGCTTTGATTTATTTAGTCAATTTTAATCTCGATACAGCACAATGATAAAAAAAAGTGGACTCTTTGAATTCCATTTTAACCACTCCCTAGCTGAGTAAAGTTAGGCAAATTACATAGCCTCTTTGTACTTCAGTTTCCTCATCCGTAAAGTGGGGAAAACAATAGTACCCAGCTCATAGAGTTCTTACCAAGATAAATGAATTAATAAATGTAAAGGTGTAGAACAATGCCTGTAATGAGCACACAGTACATACTTAGTGTTGAGTAAATACTAAATTCTAGTCTCTATTCCTACTTCAGAGGGTGTACAGATCAGTAAAAAGACAGAGATCCCAGCAATTTCCATACACTAAAGCTGCCAAATGGATTCCTCGTGTCCTGGAAAAGGCAGAGGATAGCCCAGGGCTTATCCCAGGAAGTCAAGGGTTATATTCTGAAACTCCAAGGATGACAGGCGTTTCCAGATGGACAAGCTAGACTGAGAAGGGATCTTTGTTAGACTCTATTTGGAGATCAGAAATTTAAATTGGTTCTCAATAATCAGGCATAAATGTTTTCTTCAACAGAAATATTAGAGTCCGGAAACCATGTTGGAGTTCTGGGGAAAGTCGCCAAAATGGGCTGCCTGAACACCTTCCTGCCTCCTATCACGTGGAGTTGTGAACTCTGGAGGAAGAAGTACAGCCTCAGCAAATGCCTCTCTCTCCTTCCTCTACACTCGGAACCCCAGCATCCTTCACCCTTCAGAGCAAAATAAAAGAGAGCCTTCTCTCAAGTAACTTCGTTAGTGTCTAGAAAGAGGGATGGGGCTTATCTTCTGCCTCTGAAGTGAAAGGTGTCCGCATAAGAAGGAGGCAAAAGAACACAATTGGGTAATTAAATAAGAAAAAAATATCCATATAAAAAGGCAAAACTAAAGGACAGAATAAAAGATCAGTAGTTGCCAAGGGCTATGGGGGTGGGAAGGGAGTGTCTACAAAGAGTACTATGTATTTGGAGGTGATGATAGAAATATTCTAAATGTTGACTGTGGTTACCCAAGTGTATGTTTTTGTCAACCTTTCTAGAACTGTACGCTATATATAAATTACACCCGAATAAACCAAACTTTAAAAAAATTGTACATTATTTCATTTCTATTTTTAAATTTGTTCTCTCTGTATGTCTTTAACATTCTTTCATGGCTAATTTTCCTGACTGCTTAGTCAGGCACAACACTAAATGGTGATGTTGAAACATTTCAAATTGCCATTTTCATCAATCAAAAGATGGTCAAATATCAGCTATTTCATGTGATTTAATATAATATTTACCATGACCCTTTAAGGTAGAAATTGATATTTTCATTTTTAGATGCAAAATGAAGTTTAGGATGGTTAGGTAATTTTCTCTAAAATATGGTGAGGCATGAAGCCAGTTCCAAATATACATGCGGATGCTTAACAGAGAAAGTGGTGAAACACAAAAATTCCCAAAAGAAGAAAAAAGACCCACCCACAATACAATCGCTCAAAGTGATACATTTTGGTGTATTATCAAATGCTTTTCTAAGCATTCAATAAAAATTATTCAGATGTGTGTTTTTTTTCCTTCTAATAATTGAAGAGATACAAACACTGAATAAATCCAGTGGAACTAGATTGCCAGGCATTTTGATCATTGAAAAACAGTTTAATGCTATTTTCTGCACTAATAGTTTTAATTTATCCCATCTATCTTCTCCTCTCCTTACTTTTTTTAGCCATCTTCATGCATTAAGATGGTTATTGATAATTAGCCTGAGTTTCCAGTGCAATGGTAGCACTTAGAAGAGTCTAAAAATACAGATGTCCATGTAACTAATTACCACATTAATTTATCTCAAAGTTCCCCTTATCTTCTCCTTCCTGTGAGTCATCGATAACTTTCGGTTTCAGATGAATTCACTGTGTCAGAAATAGAGAAAGTGCATTGTAGAGTTAATTCTAGTTGCCAGAAAAGCTCAATAAGCCCCCAAGAAGCTTTTGAAAAATCAAAAAACTCTTAAAAAGGTCTTTAAAAGTAGTTTTTCACATTTAGCCCAACAGAGTAATAATGCTTCTTTAAAGATAGCAGAAATGTGAGCCAATCAATACACTATTAAGACACTGACAGGACTGAGATAGGATTACATGGTGAAGAAATTGTGAAACCTTTAACTTTTTCATTTTCAGCAAGAAGAATTGAAGAAAGTGGCTTTTTAAAATTTATTTTTATCTGAATAGCCTTAGACAATACGATTTTTTCATTTTATATCAGGAAGTTCACCCTCTGTCCACATACAATCAAGAGATCAAGTTAACTTTAAATTTTTTATAACATGGGTTTATCCCCAAGTCTGGCTAGGCTTCCTGGTTTGGTGGAAAAACACAACTCCTCATCTGCAAAGACTCCTTCCAATCTTGCACCTATTCTATTCTTGAAAATATAGGAGCTTAGCCAGATTAGCTTACAAAGTAATTTGGCTGCACTTACACATCAACTTGAGCTCTGAAACACTTTCTAAATAGAAGTGGACTATGAGAGATTTTCAGGCTGAAAGGACTTGTAGAAATCATTATATTCCATCCTCTAATTTCACAGATAATAAGGCAGAGACCCAGAGAAGTTATTGACTTAAGACTACACATATGGATAGGTAATGTTGGAGTTGAAAATCACCCTAAAAGCCTGACCTTTAGAATAGATTAGCGACTCCCTACTCTGTACATACCTTAGCATCACTTCAGAGAGCTTTAAAAATCCTGATGCCCAAGCAGCACCTCAAACTAATTAAAATATAATATCTGGAGTGGGACCTAGGCATCGGTGTTTTAAACTTTCCAGGAGATCCCAATGTTTACTATTCCTCCAAGTGCAAAGACCAGTCGGGTAGAGCCTCTTGCTACTGTGAGTGTTCACTTTTAAAAAGTCAGTTTATCGACCTTACCAGAAGCATTTGACATGCATGATTTGGACCACACTCCAGATCGAATTTTGTTCTCAATCTTAATGACATACGGAATTCATTAGTACTATTTTACAAATGTTTTCAGCTCTCTGTCTTCCAAGTACTCGGTAGGATTATATCTCCTGGCCCCTTGGGATTGAATGGGGCATGTGACCAGTGCCGGCCAATGAGTTGTGAGCAAACATTACTTTGGGCTAGAGCATTGAAATGCTGGTTCAGGTCTTTCTGAAGCTCTCATTCTCTCTGTCCCAATGATCAGCCATGGTCCACAGAGCAGTCGTTCTGTAACCCTGGGTCCCAAGGTCAAGTCAACACTCACAATGGATGTTTCGCATGGATGAAAAATAGAACTTGGTTGTTTTAAGCCACTGAGATTTTGAGGTTGTGTGTTACCATGATTTACTATATAATTCTTACGTTAGTATTATGTGAAAAGCAAATTATCTTTAAAAGAAGAATAAGTCTTTTTCCCCAAAAGCGGAATTCAAGATTTCATTGGTTCCCCC
>NW_006441995.1:1513661-1544573 GCF_000325575.1 Pteropus alecto | reverse complement strand
GCCCTTTTCTATTGAGGCTGGATCATAAATATTTAATCTTGAACTCAAAGTTTTGATAGTATTGTCTTGTTCCTAACATCAGCACTGATATTTCCATGCCTCATCAAAAATCAACTAAGCAAATCACATAGATGATTCCCAAGCATTCAGAAATGAGAAGCTATCTTTAAAAGACTCAACAAAAACAAGGACTTCTCAACAAAAACAAGCACTTCTCCTAACCCTCCTTCTGTGTAACATCTACCAGTGGACTCACATCTGAACTCATTTTTGCCTCTTTACACTATGGAGCTGTTGCTTTAAAGTTGTTTGGAAATTAAGAAGTGTCCATTGGTGCACTCATTTGCTGTTGGCATCCATCTGGTTATGATCTGTGATCCAAGTCAGTGGCAGACAATCACTTTGGGATCTGAAGAGATGACCTCTAGTCTCCTTCATGGGCTCATATCTTAATATACTCATTCTTGAATATCTGCCCCCTGTTCCTCTTCCCCAGAAGTTATAGTAACAACAGAGGCTCCCTTGAGCCCACATGCACGAAGGGACTGTTTAGGAGGAAAGAGTCCCTGTGTCTAACTCAGAACTTGCAGGCGGAAGAAGTCACATGCACGAGCACTGGTTATGGCCATTATTCCAGCCAAGATAATACTGTGGGCTGGGTAGGAATCGATTATGAGAAACTGAGGGTCCGAGTCTTGGGGAAAAGTAGCTGAGAAAAGGCTGAGAAGACATCATACCAGCTTTAATAACCCCCAGCCAATCATTAATAAATGGCCTTCCCATGTAGTCAAACACAGCTGAGAGAACCACCCAGCATTTTAAGGGTGATGTAGGGTGAACTCATTGACCTAATAATGAGCTTCTTCCTCTTCTAACATGTATGAGTCTGTCACTAGCACTAGAGCCTTGTTACACTGTGCTACAGTTATAGACTTCTTAGTCAGAGAGGTCCTTCAAAGCCTACTTTGACTCTGTGGGGTCTCATTTTATGTGGTTGGTGAAACAGATCCATTTTCAAGCATTTCTCTTCATTCCTTTGATTTCTCTAGAAAAATTTCCCCCATCTTTAGTAACCAATCCTGAAACTCAATGGTGGCTCTACAACTTCAGGAATAAAAAAAAATGTGAAGAAAGGAAGTAAAGTTAGTTTGCAAAATAGTCAAGAAATTTCTAAGAATGTTATTTTTTTTCTGAAGAGGGAATATTTCTATTGACAAGTTAAAACTTGCAAAGTTTGGTCCAAAAAGAAGATCAATTTGTTGTTGTTAGTGGGAAGCCACCATGGTGTATGAGAGAGACTTTAAGATCTGGAAAATGAAAAGCTTCAGATTCAAGTCTCGCTCTATCATTCACTAATTCTGCAACTGTGAGAAATTAGGTACACTTTCAAACCTTAGATTTTTTATTCTGTAAAATGAAATGATAATAAACCTGCTCTATCTTAGCTATTGCATTGGGATCCAATTAGATAACATACTTTTCAAACTCTGGGCTTAATATTGTTATTGATATGAGAGTATCTGAAGGTTTAATCATAATCATTACCAAAAGTGGGTTTTGAGAAGTAATAAGAATTACGAAGACTGCAATAAATCTTTAAAATTTCAAAATTGACAATGTTCTATAAATATGTGTTCATTTTAATAAATATTCTGAGGCTTATTAGTGCCCTAGTAGGACGTGCTTATTTCAGGGGCATCATCTAATATTACAGCCAGAGGCAGCTGCTGTAAGCACTTCAGCTTACTCTCCAATCTACACCAGGAGTTTTGTTAATTAGCAAAATGAATATTAACAATGGATTTTCATTGTTGAAAATAGTCGTACTTAATATGTATGTGGATTGGCTAGTACAAAGGTCAGAAAACTTTTTGTAAAAGGTCGAATGGTAAATCATTTTTGGCTTTGCAAATCACTCACCTCTGTCATTGCAGCACAAAGTCAGGTATAGACAATATGTAAATGAATTGACATGGCTGTATTCCAATAAAACTTTATTTAAAAAAACAGGCACGGACCAGATTTGGTCTGTGTACTATGATTTGCTAACTTCTGGGCTAGAATAGTGTAGAAACACTTCATGTCCAAAATAATCCTAAATTCACTGCTAGTTGGAGGATTCTGGTTACCTGAAGGCAACTACAAGGTTGATCAAACCCTGTCCTTAGAGTATAATAGCGTTTGCTCCAAACGTGCCATTTAAATAGGGAGTAATCAGGGCATCTAAAAGGGCAAGGACCCGAAGTAATTGAGTTGCATGCTCTTGTGCCTGCTTGTCAATAATGTTTGTGTGAGAGCAGAATTTTTCTCTCTTGCTTCTGTTACCTGCAATGTGATGATGGGCTTGGGATATGTAGTTCTCGCCTACCTCTGACTACTGACAGACACTCGATATGAATAAAAAGAGCTTGAGGACTCTATGCCGCCAAATTGGCTTACACAAGTTCACAACAGAAGCAGAAAACAGAAGGGAAAAAGAGGATCACCAATTAAGGAAAGAACTGATTCTAGAGAAAGAGAAAAGGCAAGCAAAAAGGCCCTGCTCCATGAAATCATAACTGCACAGAACCCTGTCCTTCAGAGTCAAAGATGACATTCTCTCTGCATGTCTTTGTGGCTGGAGAGACCACCTCCGGATCCCACAGCCCTTTCAATGTGGTCAAGACAGTTCTTTGATTTGGGCTGGCAATTGCTTTCCACAAAGCTTGTTATTGTTGGCAAAAGTGCCGCTTCAAATTGTGGTATGTGCTTAGAAAGATCCCCTCCTTCCCAGCTGCTAGACACCAGGCAGAATTTCCAATACTCCTTTTATAGGGATTGTAAGGATTAAGTGAAACGAGGTATGTAAGGCCTGGCCCTTAGTAAACACTCTATGAGCACGAGGTGTTTATTATCATGTCCCAAAGCACTAAAATGTGGGTTATGGCCTTTTTTTTTTTTAAACTTCTGTCTTCCTCTAATGCTTTTATTCACAAAATTTTGCAATTTTAGGGCAGAAAGGGACATGCAAGATCATCTAACCCAACCTTCTCATTTAGTTTTGAAAACCTGATCTTTAATCAGTGAGAAAATCCGAGGAATTTCTCTTTACCTACATATTTCCATACGGAGACATAAATTACTTAATACTTAAAGCAGGCTTTAGAATTACATGGCAAACAAAAACATAGGTCAAAAAATCGTTAAAAAAACACAGGAAAATAAAATATAGAGCAACTTTGTCAACAATTTAAGTCACTGTAATAGAAATATTTCAAATAAAAATAATCTTTCTTTTTCTCCTCTAGGGTTTGGGGAGCCCATCCATCCACTTCATGAAATAATTTCTGAGAGCACTCTGAAAAGTTCATTCATTCATTTATTCAATCAACAAATTTTCATAAAATACCTACATTGTTAGGCTTTCCTTATAATGCATAGAGTTGACCTGAATTTCATTCATTCAATGAATATTCACCGGGCATCGGACCGCCGCAGTGAGAAAGCCAGATGCAGCCCAACCCTCCTCAAGCTGGTGTTCTGGTGAACTTTCTGAAGTTAACATTCCTGGGTGCCTAAACATGTTGAAAACTAAATTCATTCAGAGTCCACTAACAGTTATTAAATTCACACTGTTTACCAGGCATTTTCATGAGCATCCTCTCTTTATCCCTCACCACAACCTTGCAAAGTAAAGCATTGCTATCTTAATTTGCCCAAGGTCACAAAGCTCTATTAAGTGGTGGAGCCAGAATTCCAACCTAGGTCTTCTAACTCCAGGCCCTGTATTCATGTTCATTCTCTGTCTATCTCTGTCTCTGCCTCTGTTTCTTTCTCTGTCTCTGTCTGTCTGTCTCTTGCTCTCTCTCCACAATTGCACAATGATGTTTTCCAGGTAGCCGCCCTTCCCTAACCCATACATTCCCTAGCATCTTTAGCCAGGCAGGCCTTCACTCTAAATGTCAGTCCACTCCTCACTCCTCTCTTACCTCCCCCACCCCAAACCCCAAACACCTCTGCATCTTGCTAATTGTTTCTGCTCACGATCATTAGGTCTAGGCTGCTGTGTCTACTTAGCCATTCAGCTACACCCATAGAGGCCAAGCAAGTTGCTGGCTCCTTGCATTTGGAAGAATTCCCCTCTAGTAGAGGAGTTAAACACTGGTCATTTTAAAGACATTATTATATAAGCATAGTCCTTTATAGTATCTCTCAGATTTAAAATGTTCATATATTCTGCTCCTTGGTATTTAGTTAGCAGATAGGCACATGAGCAAATATGCTCATTGAAATATCGTAATACCAAAAGATCAGAAACCACCTAAATGCTATTAATAGGGACTGGTTAAACAGAGCATGGTACATCTGTAAATAGAATTCTGTATGGCAAAAGGAGGAAGTTCTTTAGGTATTGATATGTAAGTTCATCTAGATGATATTGCTACATCAAAAAAGTTCCAAAGAGCATTTATAATCTAATATCATATTTATGTTAAAAAAATGAATATATACATATTTACTTAAATACACACAGAATAATTTTGGAAAAATACATAAGAATGAGTAACAGTGGAAGTTTTCAGAAAAGGAAACTGGATTTCTAGAAGGCAAAGGAGAGAAGAACTTGTTTTCTCACCAGATGACCTTTAATGTTGTTTGGATATTATGTGCATTGTATTATCTATTCCAACAATAAATTAAATTATTTTTAAAAATTTAAAAACGATCCGGCAGCTCAAGAACACAGCCAATTTTAAGCGTCTCAGATGCTTCCTTGAAGCTTTAGCGTAGGAAACTTGGAATGCTAGTTACAGTGTTTTGTTTGCAGACATGCCGATGTGAAAGGCTAAAAGGCAAACCATACGGAGGCATTAACTACGGACAAGTAGATGGAGGTTAAGAAAGAATTGCATACGTTACAGATGAGATATTGGTTTGAATTTCTGTAATCATCAACCTCATTAGGCTTGCAAACCCACTGCTCTCCAACAATGTACGAGTGAATACTTAGAACATCATTAGGAGCCCATTAAAATAGAATCATGGAAAATTTTCCTGTTAAACAAATCAGGAAAAGAAAAGGGAAGAAAAAGTCATTTCCAGCTAAACTTATAACAAGAAGCATATGCTTGGCCACTGGTAATCACAATCTGCTAACTCATTTAATTACCAAATCTGATGAGGACATCAGAATGTTTTTGCGTTTTAAAACCAACTTAAAAAACAAATATGTATATGTTTTCAGATGGCATAGCTTCTGCATGAAAAGAAACATTAATTTGGAAGGAAAAAGACAGTGCTATCGGAGCCCTGTTACCCACCGCTTTAAGTTTCCCACAGAAAGAACGGGGTAGCTGTTCTTTTCCAGGGCTGCGGTGTGTGTAGGCAGATGCAACTCCATGTCAGTGTTACAAACAACTTCGCCAGCTCCACTGTTCCCCTTCCCAAGCCGGACTTGGATAATACAGCCGTACCAGAACTCGATCTAAGAATACTGGGGAGCGAGGTGCTTCCACTCCGCTGAACCACAGGAAGCCCCAGGAAGCCCTCCCTTGCCCAGGATCGCAAAGATGAAAGCCCAGCAGGGGGACGCCAGCCCTTCAGACAAGGCAAGAGGAGATTCAGAATGTTACCACCAACACAAATGCGAACTTCCTCCCTCCCCACCGTCCCCTGGGCGGGGGTGGGGGCATCAGTCACAGACTCACTGCTGGAACAAGTCACTTAAATCTCTGTTTATTCTCACTCATATCAGAGTTTAATGTGAATTGGTGGGAGAGGGACCCTGAATCCTTCTATCTTGTGGCCCAGCACTGCCAAGGCAGGGGTTCAAATATTTTTGTGTTATGGACCCACTTGGCAGTCCGGTGAAGCTTATGGACCATCCCCAGCATAATATTTAAAAAACATTATTTTTAAATGCATAAAATGAATTATTTCAAGTGGCAAGACCAGTAACACTGAAATACAGCTACCAAAACGTTTAAGAAATTGTGATATATGCACTTCCTTGTTACAATAAGTACTACCACGATGTCAGTGGTGATGATCACGCAGCTTTTTGTGATTTCATCACTGACTCTATTTCATAATATGATATGAAAATACTTGTTATTTCTCTCAGTGACACAGTCATGGATACTGTTAATTCTACTATGGTTTGTTGCTTTCATTCAAAATTAAAGAAAATACTAAATTTCAGTTAGCTAAGAGAAAATAAAAATGAATTATTTCCCCATTGAACTTCTCAGATGCCCTGAATTCTATCCACAGACCTTTTTAGGGGTCTGAGGATCCCAGGTAACCCCCCATCTTCCTCTGGCTTCTCTGCTTCAGGCAAGTGACTAAAAAAAGGGGATCCTGGAGGACTGCAAAGGAGGTTTTGAGGCTCAGGCTTGGGGGTGGCAGCAGTAGCAAACGTCACTTCTGCCCATGTTCCATTAAACTCAGACTCATGATTGCACCTAACTGCAAGGGAGGCTGGGACATGCCACCCAGCAGTGTGCCCAGGAGGAAAAGGGAAATGGTTTGGGGCAGGATTATGTAGTTTCTGCCCTGGGTAGTCACTCTGTGATTAAAAGAGTGGAAGAAATTGTGCTTAGGGTACATTTCAGAAAAGGAAATATTTTCTATAAATAACGAGCCTCTTTTCTAGATTCTTTGATTTCAAAGGAAATGATTTTATACCAATGAACTTTGTAAAAAATAGAATATATCCCATATTCGATAATTTAGATACTAAAAAAACATTTTTTAGAATCTGAGTCCCTAGGACAAAAGTTGAGCCTTTCAATAGATACCTGCCCCTGAGGTCTTCCCTTGATGCTCCTGCCCCGCCTTGCACTTTGGCAAGACCTGATGGTCTGTCTCAAAGAAATAACACGTGAGGGGCACAGGACAGCCTGGACCAGAGTGTGGAGCTGATTCGAAGCCTGAACTTGACGGTTTTCTCTCCTCGTTCTCACAATGAGGGAAAGTGCGTGACTTTGGTCATTGATTTACATTCTGAGTGTTCAGTAATTCCCCGTAGGCTAAGTCACGGATAGAGCGGGATTCTGCTCTCAGGAATATTGGCAGATACAGCTAAGCCAAGACCCTAAAAATGGCCATCTGCCCTGGGCTTTAGGATATCAGTCCCCTTTAGCCCACGTTGAAACACCAGGACTTCATTCCACAGCGAACACACTTGCTCCTTTTCAAATAAGTAGACCTGTGTCCCATCCCTTCTCGGCCCCCGGTAGCGTGCCCTATGCTCTTGCATGCCAGAAGACAGACCTCGGCAAATCCATTCAAGCTTTTGTTTTTAACTCTCTCCAAAGGTGATGCATCTCCTGTCACCTGACAGATCATAAATGAAAAGAATTAACAGGGAGTAATGCAGTGATGGAGGCATAAATGGAACGGGGTCCGACTCAGTGGACATCATCAGCCCGCAGCCTCACGCCAACATCTGGAGCTGTTCAGGTGCCTGCTCCCAGCTTCACCTCCAGCTGAGGGCTGAGTTCTCACCTCCGGTGTGATGAGGAAGGTGGCAGAGTGGCCTCTGGGAAAACCACCTCATTCTATTCCCAGACTAAGAAGAAAGGCCAAAGATTTGGCAATGTATGCGGTGGTTGATGACCCCATTTATTCTCAGGAGGCACTGTAGTACTCCACGCCACGCTCTTCTGAAATGCTATTGGCATCTGCCCTGTCCTAATGAGCCCCATGACATGTGGTTTCTGCTGAAGAGTAAAAGAAATCTCTGCCCTCGTAGCACAAACATTGACTGATAGGATTATATAGTCCATTGTAGTAGCGTCCAGAATAATACAAGAATGGGAGAACTGTTATTTTTTACTGACTCTTATGGGAGTTTAAATATCAGTTTATTCAGAATTCAAGATGGTTAAACAAACTCCCTAGATGGTTAAACAAATATACTCCAGTGAAATCTAGAGTTTACTTAATTATATATTTATTTATTTTATAAATCTGTTTTATATTTATATTGTAGATTTCACTTCATAATTATTATTGCCTAAACTCATTCACAGCCTAAAAATCATTCCACTGACACTTTTTCAGAAACTCTAGTGAAAATATTTTCTTAATTCTGGTTCAAGTAAGTGATAGTTGCAGACAGGTAGCCTCATTTTCCCCGCATTTATTAGAAAGCATGGCAGATTTGTATTTTAAACATGTATGAAGCATACACCATGAGCACACACAAGAGTTTGCTGCATCAAACGCAGATCAGACTGTCCCGGACTTATTTAGGTCGAGGTCAACTACCCACATCTGTGTTTGTGGCCTGGTTAGGGTGGTGGGTGTACAATGCTTGGCTGTGTGTACACTGAAGAGGCTGGCGCACTAACTAGCATGAAGCGGTGCTGCAGAAACAGCCAACTCTCAACTATCGGGGGCTGATTGTTCAGCCTTTGAATGATCCGAAAGCTTCATACTGTTTTCATTTCCCCCCGTATTAGGATCTATGATTTTACTTCTTTAACAAAAGCTTTGGTGGGGCAGATATTGGAAACTTAAGGATAGAGGAAAGAGAAAGAGAGAACTGTTAGCTATTTCTTGTGATTATTCTCATTGAAATTGATTTGTCATTATAGCCAGTAATCAAATGTTTCCCATATGTGCAAAACAATTCCCAGTCCTCTGAGCGCCCTCTCTCTCTCCCTCCCTCTCTTTCATCTCTCTCTCTCTTTCTCTCTCTTCCCACCCCACCCCCGCCCCTGTTGGCCCACTTCCTTCCAAGACAGAGGTACTAAAAATTAGCAAATTCAGTCTCTTTTTCATTACAAAGTATGTATGCTCACCTACACTCTCCGATTTGATCTTCACAAAAAGGTCAGGATTTCTTTACCTTCCTAATGAGGAAATGGAGCACCAGAGAGGCTAAGGAACTTGCCTAAGGTTGCACAGCTCATAAACAACAGAGATGATATCCAAATGCAGGTTTTGTGACTCAGATGCTGTTGGCCTCTGTCCACTAGAGCTGCCCTACCTAAAACAGTATATTCTTCAGTATCAGCTGCTGCCTAAAGGTGAGAGGGCCAGGTGTGGGTTTATGTTGAGTGATAACTTCTGCAGTAAGAGTAGGTTGACCTTAAATTATTGTCATTCCATAGTATTCACATCAGTGGAGATACTGGAAACTATTCAGAGATGTAGAACTGAGTCAAAAAAGCAAACACGGAGGTTGAGGGCGCTGTTTCCCTTGGCTTGAGTGGAGAAGGAACAGTTGAGGCAGAAATCAACTCAGTGAACACATGTTCTTTGAACTTGATGAAATCCTACTGTTAAAGACCACTGTCCTTTGACCTTTGCAGATTTTGAGGGCCACCTTATTCTTGACCTTTCGAAATTTGCAACCTTTACAGCTACTTATTTTATGAAATCATGGGATTTTAAAAATATCTACAAGATGAAATGAGAACAATTAAATGAGATAATATCAGTTATCTATCACTGTGCTGGGCACATAGATAGATGCTCAATAAGATACTAATAGCTGCTACTATTGCCATTATCATTATTGTTGTCAAGATTATCCTGCTTTTCTCCTAATTATGAAATAGTCAAGCTATATTTCTTTACTTTGACTCTGATACAACACACATAAATGCTTTATCTGAAATTTTATACCTTATTATTAAAGATAAGTGCAGTGACTGATGGTGATAACCAAGACGACTTTCATAGAAAGTCCATTTTGACGCAGGATACATTATAATTACATTGTTTAGATATGCCAATTTACACTGCTACTAAATATAAAATGGATTATTAAAGAGATATTATTATATAGCCAGCTAGAGTCAATAAACTATGACAATAAATTATGCCAAATAATATATTTCCTTTCCTCCCTCCCTCTCCGTCCCTCCCTCCGTCTGTCCCTCCCTCTCTCTTTCTCCTTCTTAACCTTCTTCTGGTCTCCCCACACCTACCACGACAGGTCACAGTATGTCACAGTTCAATACCTTAAAGGATAAAACAGACAGCATCTGTGAGTAGTGATCAGATTTCTATACAGTGGTGTGGTTGATGTTTTGTTTCTCAATCCTGTCATTCTTTGATGATTGTTGTCCCCACTGGAATTTGAGAGTGGAAAGCCACTCCTCCCAAATCTTCTCCGTGACTGAATGTCCTCTGCCAGTGATCTGTGTTGGGAACCATCTTCTCTTTTCCCAGAATTCTCTTTAAAAAGGCAAACAGTCCTGCGAAGGGTGACATTTAAGCCCTTACAGCTTGGTACCGTTTATTTGATGGTTTTTTTTTTTTTTTTGACCTGAGTTACCAAAGTCCTTTGAGAACATTGAACAAAGGGATGAAGAGGTGGAAGAAATGGTGAAGGATGTGAGGGAAGAGAGAATTTCTAACAATAAGCATTATTTACCTTACCATTTGTCCAGGGCCAATCTTAGCTCTGAGTTCATTAATTTTGCAGTGTAAACACTATCTAGTAATGCCAAATTAAAGTTCTGATCCTCCCTGAAGACCGGCTGACTTTTACAAACAGGTTTTCCTCAAGGATTATCAAGTAAACAAACAAATGTGTTTAGAACCAGTGACTCAAGCCAAACTCTCTCATCTTCCCACATGAAATCCACCAGCCTGCAGCTTTCCGTGCATGCACAGTCTGTCTCATCGCTGCTCAGCCACGAAGGTTTCCCTGTTTCTATGAAAGACCAGCCCTCTATTTGTGTTCTAACCCTCTCCTCCTTCATTTTCTCAAGGACTTTGCTTCTGCCTTTATTTCTCCTCCTCTGCCTTTCTTTCTCCTCTATCCATTGATTCCCATCCACAGAGAAACATGCTAACCTCTCCTGACTCCTATATCAATGGCCTCTCCTTCTCAGCAACTTTGCCAGCTCCACCTTCTCTACCAGTTCTCCAAATAGAGACTGTCCGGGGCTTTGCCTCTACCCCCTTCACTGTCCTCACTACGCTTCTCTTCCTGATCTC
Source organism: Pteropus alecto (assembly GCF_000325575.1). Taxonomy (NCBI): domain Eukaryota; kingdom Metazoa; phylum Chordata; class Mammalia; order Chiroptera; family Pteropodidae; genus Pteropus; species Pteropus alecto. The sequence continues at coordinate 1,533,632 of NW_006441995.1, read as the reverse complement.
ATCCAGCCCCATGGCTTTAAATAGAATTAATATGCCAATGATGCCCAAATTTACATCACTAATCTCAATCCCTTTCCTCAACTTCACACTTGCATCCTTCTTTGGACTTGCTATATCTGCATGGATGACTGATAGGATCTCAAAAGAGAACTTCTGATTCCGCATCTTCCCAGCCCAAAGTTACTCCTCCCTCCATCTTAACCATCTCAGTAAATGACTCTATCTTCCAACGAAGTAATCAAGTTGAAAAGCCAAGAGAACCGTTTTTTTTCTCATCATTCCCCACGACAAATCCACTGGGAAATCCTATTCTCCCTCCGAGTCACATCCCAAACCTATTCACTTATCTTTATCTCCACTGTTACCATGTTTTTCTACAACATCATATTTTTTCCCCTGAAATAAACTCTTGCAGGTCTCCCGGAGTCGATATTTCTCTACACAACCCATTCTCCATGCAACTTTTAGGATTATCTTTTTAAAATACAAATAATGTCATGCCTTTTCTTTTCTTAAAAAACACTTCAACAGATTCCCATTGAATAAAATCAAAACTCCTTATTATAAAAAAATCCCTAAAGGGACATAAATGGAAAACTCCTAAGCTCAGTGGCACAGGTACAGATAATAAGAGATCGTCTCTTAGCCCAAACATTACACAGGAGCAACACAGCCTCCTTAACAGAATGATTGCTTCATGATACAGTTGGATTTCCTCTCAGTATGGAGGCTGGGATCCAAGTGTAACTTACTGGGAGGTGGAAGCCTCAGGTACAGTGCATTCTTTTTATGACCCAGCCTTAGAAGTGATAGAGTCTCATTTCTACCATACTCTGTGGATCAGAGCAGTTATAAACTCCTGCCCTGATTCAAGGGGTGGGGACACAGAGCCCACCAGTTAGTGATAGAAATGTCAGTTACGTTATAAGAAGAATATGTGGGTGGGGTGGGATAGATAGATGAGCGTGGCCATCTTTGAGAAAGACAGTCTGCCCTTTATGTGGTCATGGTTGTGATTTTATATTGTGTGGCCAAGTTTTCTTTTAGTAAAATTGTTTCTGGTTCATATCCTGGGAGCAAGTAAATAGCTCTATATTCTATAGTGTTCCACAAAGACTTGTAGGTGTTCTGCCTCCCAAACAAATTGAGAACCATTGGTCTTGTCCAATTGCTTCATTTGGTAGTTGATAGACAAAAGGACTGAAGAGATTATTATTGTAATTTGCTTCAAGAAAAGCTATTACCAAACTCTTTCTCACTTTGTCTAATTCTAGAGGACATTCTAGAGCAGGCAGAATTAGAGACTGATTCTAAAGGATAGAGAATTGGAGTTGGAATGATTGGGCAAAGAGTTGGGTGCTGTTGACATGTGGGATGGACTTTGAGAAAATTTGGGGCACCTGGGTTTCCCCTCATTGTGGAGCCTGAAGAGCTGTCTGGCAGTGGGAAATGGAAGGAATGCAGGACTAGCAGAGGGGACAGTGACTGGAAGGGGATGAGGCAAGGCAGTGTTCTTCAAAGTGCCACTTTCATGAGAATCAGAATCACCGAGAGTGTCTGTCACAGTGCAGGCTCCTGGGTCCCACCCCTTCTGAATCAGAATCTCTGGGAGTGGGGCCCAAGAATCCACAATTTAATAGGCTTTTGATGGGCACTTATGCACTGCAATATTTGAGAATTACTAAGACAGATGATGAAGCTAAGTCTGGTTTATAAAATTAAGCCTGGCTCAGAAATGTGTAAGCCACAAAAAGGTCACAGATAACTGTGTTTCACCTGGACAAACTCATCAAATAAAGTGGAGAGAGACTCTAGCAATGAAAGAGAAATGAAGATTTAAGTTTTCCTGAAGATAAGAACATAATTTTGGGGTGACAAATGAAATCTCAAAGCTTTCCATTTTTACCCTTAAAATGAGATTCAGCAATATTTTGCAGCCTATTGATATTGTCATTTTCAACAAATGAATCTTACCTAAAGAAAGGTTACAGTTGTACTTCAAAATGTGCCCTCCATCTACTGCTCCACAGAACTCAGTAGGAGTGAGAACACATCCTTTCCTGTGACATTCGGCTGATTTTCTCAGGCGAGAATAGGAAACCATACATTTCCATAGAAACCTAAAGATGAAAAGCCAGGACATTATTTGTCTTAGTGGCACTTGATATGATCCCATTCTTCTTTGTCTCATAACCCACCCATGATTTCCATTAATATCTTCTCTGCTTTGTCGCTGAAATTCCTCATCATCAATGGCTTATTGTTAGAAACTCTCTTCCCTAGCTTCAGGCCATTTCTACTAGCTGGCTCCATGTTCCCCTGCCCCCAACCAAGATTCCATTCTTTTCTCTGACCACTAAAGAATTAACTTCCTGATGACATACAACCATTTCAAGGATGATAATACTCTCTGGCCATGCCAATGGGTTGACTCCTTGAGTTTTCCTGGTCTAATAAGACACCTTCACCCATCTAACGGACACCCAAAATGTCACAGAGACTCCCACAGAACTTCAGCCTAGGCAGCTAACAATCTCCATGGCAACAGCCACCGATCTGCTTAAGTTTTCCAGATAAGACAGTTTTCTCTCCCTAGGGAGTGCCGATGCCGGAGCCTATATTATTAGATCACGCTTTACATTCTCATTCCAAGTTACCTTTTTGAAAACGATGTTCCTTGACTTTGTTTCCCAAAGTTTCCGTCGCTCTTTCTCTGGATGTCTCCGCCTTCCTCTCCACCCTGCCCCCTCTCCCCGCCCCCTCCCCACACTGGTGGGCTGCAGATTGGCTGGCTATTAAACAACTTTAACACAGTTGCACTTTGTTTGCTCCATATCTATGTTTTTGGCTTTCTGAGAGGAGGTATTGTGCTGGGCAGAACTATTTGATTGGAGAATTGTTTAGACTGTGGCAAGTAGAACAGTTAAATAGGATGTTTTATGGAGTTAAACTTCAAGGAAAATAGAAGGCATCATTAATGCACAAAAAGGAAAAATAAAATAGTTGGCATGAATAGGACACTTAGGTCATACTAAAACAAGAGTCAACTCAGATCTTCATCTCAGTTTCACCAAACTGGAATTTTAGCTTTGAAATGGAATCCAACTCATGAACATTTCAGTCCGTGGAGGTAGGATTGGGGAAAAAAATGCTCACCAGCGTAAATCAAAGCTTTCATATCAGTGCTTCTTAAAATCCAATGTCTTAATTGTTTTCATAATTTTTACTCATTTTTTTTCATTGTGTGAAAATGGCATTTATTTTTTAAATGCTTTTCATACAATTTATAGAGATTGGAAGCTATGTCTGTCAAGGTCGCATCTAAATTCTGATGTTTCAGTGAAGCACATCCTACTGGAAGAGCGAGCTCAAACCCTTTCTGGAGATAGAGCAAGGTGATATGACCTACTGCAACAAACACTTGGCTGGGATCCAAGAGACCAGGGGTGTAAGTTTGACTCTTTTACTGCCTGAACAATCTTCCGCAAGCCTTTTAACTTATCTAGGTATCAATTTCCTCATCTATGAATGCATCGGGTAAACTAAACTTTCCTTTTAATTCCAAATTTAGAAGTGACTACCATGCCAGACCTACTATTTCCTTTTACATTTCTGATTCGCCTTGTCGAGGAAACTAAGTGTGGGGTTTCCTATTTCATGGGTGCTGCAGGAATTCACTTGCCCGTGTTACTAGAATGAATCAAAAATATTTTGTTCATTTTATTTCCATTTGCTGTCGAAAAGTCTGTGTCCCTCATGCTCAAAATGCTTCACACTGAGAAAGCAGAGCAGCATATGCATGGCACTTCATTTTATATGACATCTCTCCTCTAAACTTTACAGAGCTTCTGTAACTCACACTATTAGAGAATTATAGAAAGAGGGGAGAAAGGAGATTGAGGAAAAGACAAGGAAGAAAAGACAAGAAATGTGGATTCCCCCCCCACACACACATTTTTCATGTGTATACTGATACAAGAAATCCATCCCCAAAAGAGAATACTGTGGGCTAAAAATCCCACCTGCCCAGCACTTCAGATGCGATGGGATGGCTTCTCTTCAAGAGTGGATATATTACGAGTTCAAATAACTAAGGCAAAATCTTACTAATTTGAAAGTCCACACTTTCAAATGGATATCCTGAATGTTCCAAAGATTGTAAGCTTAGAAATCTGGCTGGGTAGTATTCAGGTCTCTGCATTTCAAACCCAGAACACATCAAAGTAATGCTGGTGAGTCAGGAAAATGAGTTTTCATAATAAAAACCTTGCCGCAAACCAGAGGTTTACTTGATATAAAAACTGTGTTTTTCAGTTCAGTTAATAATTACAAAGGGATCGAATATACCAAGCACAGATGTTAACATAACAACATGATATGACAAACTTTTGGAAACAAGGAGCTCACATGTCGAAATGGTCCAGATGCCAGAAATATCTTCTACCCTCAGATAAGACTCTGAAAAAAAATTAATACCTCCCATGCCATGGCTGGTGCTCATTCACTCCTAACATTATCAATAATTAGTTTGAGTTAGTTAGTTATTTTAAATTACAATTACTGTATAATTATATGTATGTATAATTATCATTGTAATCAATGTAAATAATTAATAAATTATTTATTTGTATTAATGTTGTACCTCTTTTTTTTAACACACTTGAGCTAACTTTGTGAAAAAGAAATAGCTATTTCCTTCTTTAATTATAAAAATTATATATATTCAAAGTAGAAAATATATATAAAGTAAAACACATTGGAAGAAATAACATCATTTAGCCCACGAAGCTTTCTCAACCCTCTAAATTCCTGAAAGGTGTTAACCGTATACACTATTCATTTGGGCACCTTAAAATGTTCCCAGGAGGGTCCCCTCCTCTCTGGCCCTCCTTGACAGGGAGAGAGCTTCACCCTCCAAAGCCCCTTATCCCATTCTCGCCCTGGAGCCCCCTTTGCCTCCTATACACATCAGTTCAAGGTCACACTCTGTCTCTTCCCACCCACTCAACTTCTTGAGAGACCACACTCCCTCTTGCCTTGACCCCAGAAGTAGCATTGGAAATTTGGCCCATGTCTTGTAACAGTTTGTCCACCTCCATGGCACCCGGGAAGTGAGGCGCTCATAAGAGGTTAAGGACAGAGAAGGTCACCACTGTGTACAGCTCCCAGGAGCACACTCACAATGCATTCTACATGAGAGCGCCTCTGCAATCCTTGACAGAAGGGATGGTCCCTCGGGAGCTATGCAACATGGCAGCCTAGTGGCCAACATTCTCAGCAGAGGCTCATGGGCTGCACACAGTCGGTGTTCAGGGCACGTTGACTGTCGTTGTCAGGGATAGGGGCAGTGGCCCGCACAGACATGTGGCTCATCCAGTGTTCAGACACTAGGCCCTCTCAGTGGCTGCAAATTGACTTTGTCTTTGCTGGTCACACAAAAGGCCACCTAAACCTTAGAATGACCTGTGGCTCATCTTAAAGCAGACACTAGTTGCACATTCTAGAAAAATGTAAAAAATCTTCAACTTGTAAAAGAATTCCACCCAATGCCCCCATGTGGTGGAAGTTTGCCCATATGAAGCAGAGGACCACTGTACATCAGCTGGTCTGGACCACATATCAAACTTGCAGTCCGAAAGTATTCTGATTAAAAACGGGAAGAGAAAAAAGCGGATGGCTTAGGGAGACTATACATCATGCTTACAAATTCAAATAATTTCTGCCCTTCCCACTGTTTTTCAGTGCCATGTTGAACTTTTTTTAAAAAAACGAATTGACAAAAATGATGAAATGCCCAACTTCTTCCTTTCATTGCTTTAAACTTAAAAATCATACCAATCCTGGTCTGACTATTAACATTGTGTTAAAGTGACTACCATTGGTGTCTGTTCCCTCCTTGTCCTTCTTCTTTCTCTTTCAATCCTCCCTTAACCTCAGAGACCTTGACCCCTGACTGCTTTGGGTTCACCATTTCCAGGAAATGTCCATGTATGAACCTTTCCTTACGTACTTTTTCAAAACATATCTCTTCTAGGCCTCGTTCATCTACCTTCCAGGGAATAAAACTTGATGCCTTAATTTTTACTTGTGGTTGCTAATAACTTAATGCGCTACCCTTCCTAAAACCATGCACCTGCATGCACACACATTCTAATAAGAGCTTGCAGTGCCTTACCCAAAGGAATGAGCAGTGATGGAATTTATAAGTGGCCACAGGAGCAGATATTTGAGGATAAGATTGCCTAAAATTATAACGGAAATAACAACAGGGCAAACTGGATTATCATCTTCAAGAAGATCCTTGTCCCTCTCCTGTCCTTTCTCCCTGTACCCTCTATCACTTCTCCACTTCACTGGGAAACTCCTCCCCATGACAAAAATAATGATGATCCTACCTCTGAAGAGGAAGGCGTTTTATTCCTAAAACTCTAGAATTTGACCTGGAGAGAATCTTAATGGTTGTGTTATTAGTCAGGATAGGCTAGTTAATACATCAGTAACAAACAGTCCCAAAACTCAGCGGCTTAAACAAACAAATCACTTCTCCACTTCACTGGGAAACTCCTCCCCATGACAAAAATAATGATGATCCTACCTCTGAAGAGGAAGGTGTTTTATTCCTAAAACTCTAGAATTTGACCTGGAGAGAATCTTAATGGTTGTGTTATTAGTCAGGATAGGCTAGTTAATACATCAGTAACAAACAGCCCCAAAACTCAGTGGCTTAAACAAGCAAACAAACAAAAACAACAGGTGTATTGAATACTTATGCTCCACGAGTCAACCAGGGGCTCTACTCTGCATTGTCTACAGGCCGAGACCCAGACGACAGAACATGCACTTTCTGGAACATTTCTGGTTGTCATGGTAGAGGAAAGAAGATGAGGGGAATGTGTGCACATGCTGTTAAAGTTTGGTCAGAAGTTACATGTATTACTTCCTCTAACACTTCATTCACTGAGTAAGTCCATGGCCACACTTACCTTTGAGTGGGTGTGGGAGTACAACTCTACTATGTGCCTGGAAGGGCAGAGTCAGAATGTTTAGGAAAAGCCCAATCGATTAACTGAGAGTATCAAACAGATCCAAGAACACAAAATGATGAGCTAAGATTACACACCTAATTAGGAACAAAAACAGAAACAAGAACACACACTTATTGAATTCAAGATTGGCGCTCTTTTCTCTCAACTCATCTAAATGCCTAGAAAACACATGATCGAACAGTTATTGGACCACCAAGTTCGACTGGGTGACCACGAGTTTTGCTTTGTCTTCATACTGAGCCACCTTCAAGAACAAGGGTCAGCAAACATTTTCTGTAAAGGGCCAGATAGTAAGTATCTTGGGCTTTGCAGGCCACGTCGTCCCCGTCACCACCTCTTAGCTCTGCCAAGGCAGTGCAAACGCAGCCGCAGCGGGCATGGCTGCAGGCCACTAAAGCATTCTTTACAAAAGCAGACAGCGGCCTGGATTTGGCCATCTAGCTGTAATTTGCCAACTTCTTCCCTGGAGCATCCTTTACTGGAGAAAAGACTGGTTAATGGAAAGTTAGAAGTACCCAAACACAGAAACCCTGGGTAGGGTACCTTATTTCTTTGTGCCTCAGGTTCTCTTCAGTACAAAATCCTTCCTTACAGGGTTGTTGTATAAATTAAACAGGCTGATATGTGCGATGCACTTAAGGCAGTGGCTGGCATGCAGCACGTCCTCCAATCCCGCGCCCCACAGAGCTGTCCTGCCCCTGACTGTGCGTCAGCCACTGTCCTCGGTGCTGGAGGGTCCATTACAAACAAAACACAATTCTTGTCCTCCTGGAACTAAAATTCTGGTCCAGCAAGTGAGACACACACACAAACACAAAATAGATACGTGAAATGTCAGGAGGTGATAAAGGCTGAACAGAAAAATAAAGCAGGATTAAGGGCGGGTGGGGATGGTGTGTTTGCAGAGTTTTATGTGGGGTGTGTCGGGAGAGAGGTTTTGAGCAGAAAATTTCATGAAGGGAAGAAATGAGGCATGTAGATACCCAGGGAAGCGTGTTTCAACACAAGTGACAGCAAGTGCAAAATCCCCAAGCAGGAGTCTGCGGGCGTGGTCCCAGAGGTGAGGTGGGCGTGGCCACAACACTGTGCGCATTCCCTGGAGTGGGCAGGGCCAAGGGTCGCCTACCTCCCTGCTTCCCCTCTTTCCATCTTTTCTCTCCCCATCTACCTGTGCCTCTTTATCTGCGCTCCTCCTTCGTCACTCTTCTTTTGGTAATAATTAACTCCGTTGGTGGCACGTGAATGCAAGGGGGTCCCTACCCTTGGAATAATCAAAGGAGCACGCTGGTTCAGGCCCAGCTCTCCAGGAGGAGTTAACCTAATTCCTCAGATGCTGGGCATCAGACAGAAAGGCTTAAGGGAGAACAAGATGAGAGTTAACGCAAAGACCATCAAGAATATATTGTTACTTTTTAAACAAGATCCCAAGGCATTTAAAGAAACATGCTCATCGTATTGGGTTAGTGTGAACACGGCGAGGAAAAGATGAATGCATAATCAATTATTTTTATCCATTCTGCAGTGTAAGGGTGTGAGTGGATGTATGCTTATCCCAGGATTCAGAATGATTACCAGAGCTAATAGATGTGACGTAAATAGCCCCAGGACTGTCTTTTCACAGACACATTTGCAAGGTAAGCTGTTGTGTTCTGATTAAATAAATGCTATATACGTCTATGATGGTGGATCTTTGGGTACATATGCCACAGAGAGAGGAGGGAATGAGAGCTTCGGAGAGGGGAGAGAGAGCACACACAGTAAGACCACCAATAATCAGGGTCGCTATATAATGTGCCGATTAAACCCCAGCACGAGAGCCCCTGGTCAAACGTGTTTGTGGCCCTCGAAATTCCGCTGTGCTCACAAGTTTGCGACTGCACATGCCTGCAGGGAAGCAGTTTTTTTTTAATTTACAAGAAGACTGCATATGGGCTAGTGATATTTGTGTGCTCCTCGAACTCGAATGCGATAGGAATAACCTGAGAGGCTTTATTCAATCACAAATTCTGATCCGGTGGGTCACGAGCAGATCCTGACATTCTGTATTTTTAATAAGCTCCCAGGTTTTGCCCTCACTGCGGTTCTAGGAGCCAAGCCTCAGGAGTATACAGACATCTCTCACAGATACTGCGGGTTTGGTTCCAGACCACTGCAATAAAGCAAGTCGTAATCTTTTTGCTGGTGGAGGGCCTTGCCTTCACCTGTGAGACGTAATAAAGTGCCTTGCCTTCAGTTTGTAAAAAATGCAACACCTGTGACACGCAATAAAGTAAAATGAGGCATGCCTGTACTGGGCTTTTAAATGTATGATACACTCAAAAACTTAATTTACATTAACAAATATCTATTTTATTGCATTAAATAGTAACATTTGTAGAATAAATCTTGGCCGAAGGTAAGCAGTCTGCCATTTCTGGGTTTGGAAACCTCTGGAGTTTCTAACCAGAAGTTTCCAAGGTAAATGTCCTTGGTCTGGGAAAATGTTAACACATCTGTGGGGGGAATTTGTACGGTGTTCTCAGTGTTGGCCTAGGTTTCCAGATGTCTAGAACCCAGATGGACGCTTATCAGTTCTTCCAGCCTGAACCCTCTGATGTGAGCACAGTGTGAGGCCCGTCCTCAAAGGGCCAGACAATCTGGCAAAGCCATGCTCAGGGCCCAACAGAGGCAGCTTGTTGGCGCTTGTTGGCCTTGGGCGCCATCTTGTGGCCAAAGCAAGAAAACTTTAAAAAAATCTGGAAACCAAATGTGGTATATAATTCCACCCATGTACAAGGTTGTTGTGTTAGCCACTCTAATTAAGAACAATAAATCTTAAAAATACTAAATTTATAAAATCTGTAGGTTGGAGTTTACTATAAATTATTTTCTCTCTCTCTTTTTTAAATTGTAAAGTTGAAATCTTTGCTAAATTCAACACATTCTTCTTCAGCAGACGTCCTGTGTCTGCTCTTGTTTGCTGTGTGACCATGGCCAGATTACTTAATATTAGAAAACCTTGAATTCTAAATCTGTAAGTGGGGATAATAAATCACCTTCACAAAATTGCGGTGAAGATTAAATCTATAGAAGAAGCTTGGCCCCAGTGCCTGGTAAGAACTAAATGGTAAAAGAACAAAAAAATGGAAATGATTATTATTATTGGGCACAGTATAAAAAACAACAATAATAAATAACGCACAGAATTTCATTATTTCCAATTTACAAACAAGGAAAATGAAGTTCAGAGGTCAAGTGATTTATCCAAGGTAACAAATTACAATGTTACATGTAGATTTCAAGTGGAAGATTTTTTTAAACTCTAGATCATGGGCTCTTTCAACAACAAAGTTGCTTTCATTGTATGTTATTAGTCTGATAAAATAAAAATACATTAGTCAGCTTTTTCTAGGATATGCTGCAGTAACAAATAACTCCAAAATCTCAGTGGTGTGTACGACACAAAGCTTTATTTCTTGCTCATGTTATATGACCGTCACAGTAATCTGAGCTGTGCTTGCTCCTGTCAGCCATGGGAGGAGCAAGTGAGTAGTGTTGAAACTGGAGGGAAAATGAGGTATTTTAATTTTGATTCCATCTATATTGTCTACACAATTGCTGCAGTAACAAATAACTCCAAAATCTCAGTGGTGTGTACGACACAAAGCTTTATTTCTTGCTCATGTTATATGACCATCAAAGTAATCTGAGCTGTGCTTGCTCCTGTCAGCCATGGGAGGAGCAAGTGAGTAGTGTTGAAACTGGAGGGAAAATGAGGTATTTTAATTTTGATTCCATCTATATTGTCTATACATTAGGGTGTGAGGTCACCCATTAAAGAGGAAGAAATACTGGAAATGCGATTAGAGATAAGGTTGGAAAATGCATGCATTAGGAGACTGTAGGAGACTGCCCAGGGGTGGTAAGAGCCCATTTGAGCTTCTTGGTCCTACATTTGGAGTGGGCTTGGCCAACCCTGCTGTGTGACCCACTTCAGGAGCACTGAGCTTGCTTGGGTTCAGGTGTGAAGTAGGCAGAAAGGTAGGCTGGGGTCATGCTGGGTGACTACAACTTGATGGGGGGAGGAAGTAAAGACGTTTGTAATATTTTTCAAAAAATTAAACCCCTTTAAAGTCTGGAGGAAACCTTGAGGGCCTATGCAGGAGTGTCTGCATGCTGTCCCTGGGCCACTCCTGTACCTGCTCTCCTTCACACCCCACTGACAGCCTCAGGAGGGCCCCTGACACCACCAGAGTTTACCAAAGTGAAGGTTGCATCCAAATCCTGGCTCTTCATGGTTTTGAATGCCACAGCACCTGTCCCAGGAGCTGGAGGTGTGGGCGATGGAATTCAATGGCCCCAGTTCTTCATCTCACACCCTTTATCATGTGACTTTGCGGCTCTTCCTACTAGAAGCAAAGTGTACTTCCCGATCCCTTAACAGGGGGCTCAGCCATGGGACATGCTTTGCCCAGTGAAATGTTAGAAGATATAATACAAACACAGGCTTGAATCGTGCTTGGCCAGTTGGACTTCTGTCCCTTCTATGAGAAGGACACGTCCTAAGAATCCTGCGGATCCAAGAATCCCGCCGATCCAAGAATGAGGAAAGATTCCTATAACAGAACTGGAACCGACGCGCAGCTCAAAGCCCAGCCCAGCCCTGACCTGCAGCCACGTGAGCAAAAATAAATGGTTATTCATTGTGCGGAGTTTGGTGGTTATTTGTCACAGAGCATTTTTGTGCCAATAGGTTATTATAGAGGGGTATCCTTTCAAAATTCATTATGTTTGCTTTCTCGTCATTTCCCTTTCTCCTTCTACATAGGGCATTGCGAAATCATAGATAATGGAGGAACTCAGTTAATAGCTTCTGCTTATCGAAGCTCTGCCACGGCATGGAACCGTTTCCGACTAAACATGTACAAGCCCCGTGGGAAGAGAAAAATGTTTACATGCATTTTCCAACTCCCTGGGGAAAAAACAGGAGAAGAGAGGAAGTCAGTTTTCCTGGGATTTTTGGGTTGTCGTTGTCATTTGCCATCACATAGCAGCTTCGAAGGAGAGATGAGAGGAAGTGGGGAGAGGGAGCGAGCGTGTGCGAGTGGAGGGACCTGGGAAGACCGCGAAGGGAGTCCAGACAGGAGCGAGAGGGGCGGGGACTTCTCCCTGGAAAATCCAGGGACCTGGGGGCGGAGAACAGTGGAGAAGGTGGCTCTCCGCACCACGTAGTGCGAACCAAGATGTACACTTGTTTTCATAAGGAAAATGTGGAATACAGCATCGCAGCTACATTTCTGAACGGTGTTTCACAATGTCTGTGTTCGATTTCGTGGAGTTTTGTGTTTCGTGTTGTGGTACATTTTATTTGAGGCAGTCAGCAGCCCCCGGCCACTCCTCTTCTCGAAACGTTTCGGTGTTGGGACGTGGCAAGGGTGGGATGACACCGTGGGCACTGGGCGGTGGCTACGCAGGTGGAAGGTGATGAGGATGAGAAAGGAAACCAGGGAATGAGGAAGAGAGAGGAGAAGCGAGAGCGAAGTCAGTCACCACAAGGACGGCTGTTGATGTTGCTCCGCCAGCCACGCGGCGCTCCCGGCTGTCAGCGCAGGCTCAGCCCCTCTCAGGACCAGCGGTGCAGCCTGAGTCTGGGACTGAGCATGAGTTTGCAGAAAAAGAAAGCCGGGTGGGTGATATGACCCCCTTTTTGTCTCCCATGCCTGAACCGTGTTTGCAGGATCTGGGTTTGTGCAGTCAGACCTCTGTTCTTTTCATCATTCCTGTTTTCCCCACTGAGAAATCTCCCAACTCTCGAGGTGAATTCACGGGGATAACCGCACCCACAGGTATCCTGCAGGGAGCATGAGAAGGTCAAATTCCCTTGAAAACAGCCTCCTGGGGCCACCAGAACAATGCTCTCTAAAGTTAGTTGGTCCAGCCATGTCACTTCGTGACTCCATTCTTGAGCGAGGAGCAAAGGAGAGATGAGCAGGTCAAGGCTGGGAGCTGTGCAGAGAGACAAGAGCGCCCCTGTCATTGGCCACACAAACCGGACGTGAACACGGAAGGGCTGAGAGCCATCCTTCTGATGCGCCTTCTGCCTGAAAGCATCGTACATCCTGGTTCTTCCAGACATAATGCGCCCCATTCTGAAAATTTAGGGGAGGAAGAGGGCCCACACTATTCCTCAATGGCACAGCCTCTAAACTGTGTGTGTGTGTGTGTGTGTGTGTGTGTGTGTGTGTGTGTGTGTGTGTACAAATTCCCTTAAATGTTCTCCAGGCAGACTCTGTCTCCCAGCCCTCACAGAATGAGTGGCTCGTTTGTCAGAATGTTCTTGCTGCCCCCTCCCTTCAACTCCTCCACTGTGAGGGGTGCCGACCGTTGAATTTGGTTTTGCCACTGTCTAGCTCCTTAACTTTGCGAAGGTGCTTTACGTCTCTGCCTCTATTTCGCTTATAAAACCTTCTACAACAACAGAGGCTGGAGCTGCAGAGAGGAGAAGCGAATTTTGTGTTCAGGTTCTTCCCTTACTATCTACTCCTCAATTCTCTAACCAGGTTCTGGGGGAAACAGCATAGTATACTCACTGGTCATTGGTTTTGAGCATACTCTCCTCCTAAAGGGCAGGCAGCACACTGACCTGGCACTGTAATCAAATATCACCTAAGCTCTCTTATCATTCCATCGAGCACATTGCCTCTGGGTAGGAAGAGAATATAAGTCAGCATAGGCTAAGTAATGGTGCAGTAACAACCAACAAAAGTTTCTTTCTCCCTCACTACATGAATTGTTGCAACATGACAGGAAAAGTAAATACTGGGTGATTTGGTTTTATCGTTGGATTGAGCCAGAGGGAGAGTTGGGGTAGGGTGGGGGGAAGTGCTCAGTGGCTCTTTCCAGCTCCTTAAGAATTGCAGCCAGCACCTAGATGTGTGCTATTTAGAAGTCAGACCCTCAGGCAGCAGCTGTAACTGACACCATCCAGCCCCTTCCAGGGAAGAGTGAAATAAATGAAGGTTTTTCCCTGCTCCCTCTGCACTGAGCACTGGGGAGGGCTCACTGGTTAACAACTACTTTGTTGGCTGTGGTCCTGTGGGACTTGAGAATGCAAGCCCCATCGGCTTTCAGAGCTAGGTGATTAGCTGGCCTGAAAGCTGGGGCACTACTAGATGTGTGGTCAAGCCACTAGCTCCTCAGGGAGAAGCTGGGAATTGGGGGCTCCCTCCCAATTGTGTGGTCCTGCACTGGGGGTGGGGATTATGGCTAGAGTGTGTCTCGGTCTTTCCTACCCATTTCACTGTATTTTCTCAGCTCCCAAAGTGCAGGCGTCATCATCTAGTTTCTGGATTTCTCTCCAATGTAATTTCTCTTTGCGTAGCTGTATATTCAACACATCCACAGAGGAGGAAAATTCAGGAGCTCGTTCTGTTACCTTCTAGTTCCAGTAACTTCAGCACCCACCTGGAGTAGGTGACTCAGCTTCTCAGGCTCAGGGCTGTGCAACTGTGCCTCTCGAGAAGGTGCAGGTATACTGATAGACCTTCACCTGGGAAGAGATATCCTGATATGAACCCCCAAGTGAATTTTGAGGTGGAAAGCCTTGGTGAAGGGCGTGGTAACTGGGCATAAACACAGAGAATGGGTGCTGATCAAACGCGCTAAATCCACCCCTGCATTCCCATCTCTCCGGATCTTTTTACTTATTTTTCTACTCATATAAAATTTATTTTTTCTATTCATAAGAAATTTATCTCATCTGGATGTCATTTAGTGGCTTCAGTCTATTAACCAAACTAACAACTAGGATCATTTCTGGATGCTTGAAACTAAAGTCACTGAGAGGTGCACCTGTATTGATAAGTCTAGTCCAGGATAAAAATTATGTCCTTCCCTCCTTGGTCAGGCAACCTGAGAATACATTCTTATGTGATTCCCTAGATTTTTGCTGATAAATTTAGGAAAGGCACATTTTGGGGGGAGGGGGATATATAAGCTTTTACCTAGATGTATGTGTCTTTATAAGTGGACCCTAAGGGCATTGCTACTGGGGTGGGGGCAGACTTCATCATCTCGTGTTAGTTTTCTTAACCTCCTTAACCTTGCCCATACCTCTATAAAAAGTCCCTTTATTAAGATCTCTTCAGTTAAACACTTTGACCGTTTCATCTGATACTATTCACCCCTCCAAGATGCAGAATCCTGAGGAGGGTTTTCGACTGCCTGAGCCTGGGTCATCTGCCTGTGTCCCCACATCCACGGAGTAGGGGGAAGGACTGCGCTCCCACTCATGTGTGAAGGGAGTTCTGCCTCTCACCAAGAACCACAGTCATGGGGATTTCTCTAAAAACAGAAAGGATGTTACAATGATCAGCAATTTTAAGAAAGACAAGTGTTTATGTGAAGACTGTGAAAATGATAAGTAGCTCTGCTTGGACAGAAACATGGCATTGATGTGAGAAGGAAATTAGGCTTCAAAAGGCAGTGAGGACCGTATGGATTAAAGAGGGCGCGAGTACTCAGAAGAGGAACATACATCCCACGAGATGGGAACTGGGGAGCTGCTGACAGCCTTGACTAGGGAAATGACACGATGTGATCTGTGCTTTAGTCTCCCTGCGCAGACGAGTAAAAATAATCACTAGAATGAGAGGATTTTACTTCCGCTGTTGGATTGTAAACTTCATGCAAGCAGAGCCTTGTGGATTTGCTTGATGTTTCTTTCCGGGTGATCAGCCCGGTGCCCAGCAAAAAAGTATATATTCGATCAATACTTGTGACTGAGAGCAAAGTAGCAAGGACTCATTTGGAGGCTATTAGTTAGCCTTGGTAAGAAACAACAGTAGAAGAAAATATAACATATACTGAGCACCCACCATGTGTCAAGCATTTACCTAATATTATCCCACTGAACTCATAATCAATCTTATGAGGTATATATTATTTGTTACTATTTTGCAGATGGGGATTGAACAAATTAAACAAAAAGCCCATATTCATACATATAATAAACAACAGACCTGGGATTTGAACCTGGGTCTATGACTCTGAAACTCATACTCGGCCACTATGTCATGCCATCAGGGGCAGTAACGCTGGGTAGCAGTAAGAAGGCAGATAGATGTAAGAGATACAGGCAAGCAACTTGGTCCAGCGGGTGGGACAGGGGCATGAGATAAAACTGGGGAGGCTGAGTTTCTGAGCTGGAATCACAGGGACAGTGGCGATGTCATTAAAAGAAACAAGAAGTCCCTTCCAGGGACAGAATGCTTGGCTCTGCTCTGGACGTGCTGAGTGGGAGTACTGGGGGACAACTGGATGGAGGGACAACTGCCCACCGGGCAGTTGGATGCAAGTCAGGACCCCAGGACAGAGGCAGTAGTAAGGAAATGGATTTGCAAGTGCCCCTTATCAAGATGATTTAAAGATGTGGGCATGGATGAGAAAAAGTAACCCAATGGCAGGAAGTGAATGTAGGTGGTCCAGGCATGACCTGTGGGTGGGCTGAGTACATACAGATCCTAAAGTGTGTCCTGAAAGTAGGTCTGCCTTACTAGCTCTTCCTATCAGCAGCGTTCTTGTGATTTTCCACATTGATACAAGTGGGGTGTGTTGGCAGGGGGCCAAAAATACACAGCAGTGTTCTGAACGATGCAGGATTTGCTGTTGGTGCGACCGATGTGCTGTACACGCCTACCTTGCTCGACCTTCTCAAGGAGGGGAACTTTAAATAGCCGAGTTAAGAACTGCAAATGCCGATGATTCTCTGTCTGGAGGCTGAAAATTCAGCCTCCAGAAGCCATGACTCCTCAGGTCACCCACCTGTTTTCAGGGGCCATCTGCGCAGTCCCCGGCACAGCCTCCAGGGTTGGGTTTCTGTGGCAGCAGGTGGGGATCCCCTTTCCTCTCCCTCCTTCCTTCTCCCTCCTCCTCCCCATAAGGACTTACTGGGCAAGATCACCTTGCCTGGGGTGGGGGAGTTCTCTTGGCTGGGCTTTCTAAGAAGCCAGGTTGCCCCCTAAAGAGAAGTCACTGCTCAATGCCACTTCTCGGGCCAAGGTGCCTGATTACTACTGGTCACATCAGACATGGTCACCTTTGTCTTTCTACATCAAACCAAAAAGTGACCTTAAAATCTACTTGGACACAGATAATCCAAAACGGCTGAACTTCGACAATAAGAAACTTTTTGCACACAGTGTTCTTTGGTGGAAGAACACTAATTAATTTCCTAATTAATTTAGGAAAGCGTTTTGCTCTAACTTAATTATAAACGACTGAAAATATGCTCTTGCATCTGTTTAGGATGACATTTCTCGGGCATCTACACTACACAACAATTTCCATAACAATAAACACATAAACTTGTTATTTGATAGTTGCATAATTGTGGTTTTCTTTTGCTTTTTTCTCACAGAAGTGGAAAACTTCCTGTGTGTTTTGTCCCCCTTCTTTTTATTTCCAGGGGGAAAAACAAATGTAAAACACACAAAACCAGAGGGAATAAATACGCCTTCGCTGCACGTAAGCTGCAGGTTTCTTTGCCAGTTTGCTCCCTGAATTCTCTGAAGCGCTTTGTCAGTGGGTTCGTCTCCGTGCACTCTGAGTGGCTATGCTCGCCAATGACCACCAGAGGGCAGTCACGGCCTCATAATACACCGAAATGGAATCTCCTCCATCCACAAAATGAGCACTGGGGAGCAAGTGGCTCTTACATTCTGCATCTTCAACCACCTCTCTCAACCACTGTGTAAGTAATTGCCACGTTGTGGAAAACGATGTGTCAGACTGCCTGAGTTAAAGCCCAACTCTGTCCCTTACCAGCGCTGTGACTTTGGACAACTTATGTAACCTCTTTAGGCCTGTTTCCTCCTCGTTTCTAAAACGAGGCTATTAAAAATCCATATCTCATAGGATGTTGTGAATATTTAATGAATTAATATTTGTCAAGCGTTCAGAACAGAGCCTCGCACATGGTAAGCTATTATATCTATTGTTATTGCTGATAGCATTACATTAAACTCTTTTATTTCCTCTTTCAGGGCCCTAACCAAAGTGTCCAAGGAGAAAACATGACTTGGGAGGAAGGAGGGAGAGGGCTTGGGTGCCTCTCAGGCCCTGCCAGGAATCTCCGGATTATGGAGCGAGGATGTGCAGATGTCTGCCCTCTGGCAGGAAAATGGTTCTAAGGGCAGGCTAGAGGGGCAAAGCCTAAATTTGCCTGTTTCTTCCCCAAAGGCAAAACGACAGACCTCAGCTTGGGCCACAGGAAGGTCAGCAGGCATCTGGCACAAGAAGGGCTGCAGGCAAGTGAAGAGCTGTTCTTCCCAGCAGCATTCAAGCCTGGTGCAATTAGCTGTAGCCTGGGGAGGTGATCCTGAGGTGCTTGCCACCTGCACCCCTGTCCTCGCAGCCTGGGTGAAGGACCACAGAGGACCAGCTGGAGAGAGAGGCCTTGGGTTATTTTATAGCCAGCGCTCAGCAAAGGCACTACCATGATAGACGGGAGGGCTACCCTGCCCATGGGCTGCACAGGAGAACTCAAAGAGCAACAGGCGAGTACCGTATACTTTGCTGAAGAGTTTCAGAAACCTCTGGGGAGGGACCTGAAGGTAAGTTATGGGTAAGCTTCCTGAGGCCAGGGACCACATCTCACCCAGCCTTGCAGAGTAGCAACTGTGCCTGTCATAGGGCTGTGAATAAATATTCCAGCTCTTTCTCCTTCTGACACATGATAAAATTGCACATCCCTACCCACTTGACGTTGATATGAAGTGTGACTTCCTCAGGCTAATGAAATATAAGCAACTTTAAAAGCCAGTGCAGACTTCACCATGTTCTGTTTTCACTCTGACCAGCACTTGATGGCTGCTCTAGAAGTTTGTGTCCCAGTGTGACTACAATGAGCTGAATGGCCCCTAAGCTCCCCTGTGGTGGGCATGTAGCAGGAGTAAGAAATCAGCCTTTGCTGCTTTCAGCCATTGAACTGTTGTTGGTTATTTGTTACAGAAGCATAACCCAGCCCACCCTGACTGAGACAACACCTCCCCTTTGCAAAGCCCTCTGCCATATACACGTGATGTCTTCACGTAGCATCTCTTCATTTGATCCTCTGGAAAGCACTGTCTTACGGCCCCTATTTCCCAAATAATGAAACTGGGTCCCACTGAAAGCTCAAGTATTAGGGTCCCAGAGCACAACGATAGAGCTGGGACACCAGCTCAAGCCCTAGGACTCCATCGCCCGCCCTAGTCTGAAGCCTGGCACCTGACAAATGTGTATTGACGTAAATAGAAGTGATAACCCCGGCCGGCACCACAGCACAGACATCATCGTCATTATAATGCATTCTCGATGACTCTTTTTCTTCGTGCCACAGACACATATGAATAGCATAGCCAGTTCCACACAGAGTGACGGGCAGTAAGAAAGGATGCATACAATGTCTCACAGAGAGGACAGACACCAGACAACGTCGCCTCGGGGAGGAAGGCTACCTTACTGTTATTAACCACCTAATATTTATTAAAGCGTTTTTTAAACCAGTTTCTGTAATGCCATTTCCCCTCCCCTCCAAGTCCCTAACCACAATCGTCCCGACCTGAGTTCTCTCATGCTTTGTACTAAGCTCTCCCCCAATAAGTGCTCTAGTGCCTGAGCCATTCAGGGCCCTTTTCTCCTGGGAAACTGGCAGACTATTCTAGCAACCTCAGAAGAAGGCCGTGGATGCGCTATTACTCCCCCACGTCACATTTATATTTTAACCTTGCTCTGTCTGTGCCATATTCCAGCAGTGGCATTTCAGAGCAACTCGGCAGGCTGGTCCGGGAGGTAGCTCAACACTGGCCGACTTTACGTTACACCTCAAATCACATCCTGTAATTGGCAGCCTATTCCACTCAGCCTAAAACCGCTTTCTGCATCCATCCATCCTTCGCTGCTGACT
>NW_006441995.1:1511678-1513636 GCF_000325575.1 Pteropus alecto | reverse complement strand
CTCACTAATCCTCCTAACGATCCCAGTGAGGATGCAGGTATCATCACTACCATTTTTCAGATGAAACAAAGGCCCAGAAAGTTTTAGTGGCAGGCCCAAGGTCACCCCCGTGAGCTGGTGGCAGAGATGGGAATAGAACTCAGACCGGCTGAGCTCCCGGGCCATCAGTCTCCATTAGACCCTGCTGTCTCGCTGAATTCCCCCTGCAGTTTTAATTGAATATCATGTTCTTCTTCACTTCCTGCCCTAAACAGAGCAACAGCTGCCACTTACCCTCCTGAGCCGGCTGGCAGCACTTCAGTGGTGGGTGAAGTTATCTTGGGGCACAAAGTGGGTGAAGCATTTCAGGATAAAAGGGCTCATCCAAACGGAAGATATTCACGAAGGTATAAAAAGGATGCCCCGACTTTTCTGCTTTCCCTGACTTTCAAATGACATCGTGTCGGGCACCAGGCTAAGAGGGAAAACTGCGTGGGAGGGTGAGTATGGGTAAGGAGGAGGGGATCCTGTGGAGGAAGTAAATAAAAAGAAAAAAAAAAGATGTTTGTGTAACTGGATGAAAACTTCTTGGCAAAAAATAAAAAAGAGCAGTGTTACTGAGGAGAAGCCCAATGTACAGCATTGGACGATCCTGGGTTTATTTTCTTTTCTTAGGGACGATGCTGTAGGGTTTCAGGTGGAATAAAAGCAAGCAGACTAGGATTCTCTTCACCCCGTTCCATCCACGGTACGGTTCCTGCAGCACTGGTTCTCAGACACGGGGTGTGTCTGAACGACCCAGGCACCTGGGGAAAGGCACGGGTTTCCGGCCCTGCCCGTGCGGTTGTCGCTTAGGAGGATTTGGGATTGACTTGCGGGGAACACTTAGGGCAAGCCTATCATAATGCCCCTGTCCCTCGTTTACATTTTGGAGAGGTCTTCCTGTGGCGAGTCCAAGGCGCAGGCCCGCAAGGAAGGGGCTTTGCGTCCACTCCGCATTAGGCTGGTGGGCGGCAGGCACCTGCCCACCATCAGAGCATGCGCAGGTGGAGGGAGGCTCCTAACACACTTCACTGCACGAGGACCTAGAGCAGAGGGCCATCTTGCCCTTGGAAATCTGAGCAGTTTGGGCCAGGCCGGGAGGAAATTGAAAAACTTCCCAACCAAAACGTTGACTTCCCGAAGAAATAAAAAGCAGCTCAGGGTCATAAATCCGTGCCAACACTCAGGACCCAGAGGTCAGGCTGGAGGCCCTCGGGAAGATCAAGTGCCAGCCCCAGGGGTGAGGAATGCAAGGGGGAGATCCCTAGCATTTGGTGCAGAGCCTCCCCACAAACGCTCAGGGGCCCAGGGGGTGCCAGAAGGTGCCCCCACCCCTAGGCGGGGGCTTGGGGTTCATGCCATCCATACACCACGAGGAAGCAGGATCCTGGAAAAGTGGTCGACCCGGAGCCCCCGCCACTGCCATCCTGTGTTTTGCAGAGTGGCATTTTCTTGGAACCCTGCTTAGGCAAGTTCACTGAAGGGAAGCAAATCACCAGGGAAGACGGTGTAAACAACTGGCAGCCTGAGGTTTTTCAACTGAGGACCTGAGCTGAACCAGGAGGCTGCTGCCTGTCCAACTGTGCCCCATACTGGGCAAGTGGCCCCTGAGAAGGCCGCCCTGATTACCCTCAGGAACCTATGACGTGCTCAGGGAATCATGAATTACAGCTGCCACAGCAAGGACTAAGTGAAGATCAGGACCCCTTTGGCTGTTCACTTCCATTTGCAGGGGCTTATTTTCAACATAGCAACATCTGCCCAAAGTTATGAAAATCTGTAGAAAGATGTCCTTAAAATATGGGAAATGCTTTATATTTTTCTCACAGAGCCCTTAAGATTCACGTATCACAGAGGCTAGTGGGGAGGAAGTCATGTCCAAGGACAAAAGGTAGATCTGCTGGTACTAAAACTTCTATATTTCTTTATTAGTCACT
>NW_006441995.1:1506435-1511667 GCF_000325575.1 Pteropus alecto | reverse complement strand
GAAGCAGATAATTGTCCTCTGAAGTGAGGGGGAAGATGGAGAAGTTTTAAGTAATCCGAACTTAAAGTTTGTCCCCCTCAAGGATGTCACTGTAACGTTAGATAAGTCCTTTAACCTTTCGAGGCCTTATAGTTTGCTCTCTATAATATAGCTGTCATTTCAATCAGTAAGCAAATCATGAATCTTACCTGCCTCTGAAGGACCCTGAACTCCACATCTGAAAGGCAGCAAAAGCCAAGTGCAATATTAATATGTGAATGCTGGAGTAAAATCAGGAACTCAACTTAAAAGCCTATGGAAGTTTGGTGGGCAAGCCTCCCAAAGATATAAGACAACACGTAAAGCAGAGACATCACTGCTCAAGGGCAATCATCACTAAAGACCACATCTCTGAAAGGGTGTTTAAAATGCAGCAGAAATCAGGACCAGGAGAGATGGTAAGGTGTAGGAGAAAGGCTGATGATTGGGAGTTGGCTAGCCCCAGTTCCAGTCCCAGTGCTTGGTTCATGATTTGGGGCAAGGCATGGCATCACTCTGGCCCTTGTTTTCATCGTGTTTTTGTTTTTTAACTGTAGTAAATACACACACACACACACACACACAAACATGAATTTACCCTATTGACATGTTTAAGTGTATAGTTCAGTACTGTTAACCGTATGCCTTGCAGTGTTATACAATAGACCTCCAGAAGTTTTCCATCTTGCATTACTGAAACTCACATGCACCCACTGAACGACTCCTTGTTTTCCCCTCCCCCCAGCCCGTGGCAACCACCATTCTACTTTCTGTTTCTATGAGTTTAATGACTTTAGATACCTCACGTAGGTGGAGTTTTGTGGTTGGTTTACGTAGCATGTCCTTAAGTTTTATACTGTTGTAACACATACCAGGATTTCCTTCTTTTTTAAGGAAGAATAATATTCCATTGCATGTATACACCACATATTCTTTATTCATTTATCCATTGATGGATATTTAGGATGCTTCTAGATCTGGGCCATTGTGAATAACGTTGCAATGAATGTGGGTATGTGAATATCTCTTCAAGATCTTGTTTTCAACTCTTTTGGATATAAGCCCAGAAGTGGTATTGCTGGATCATATGATAGTTCTATATTTCATTTTTTTAGAACCCCCCCCCCATACTGGCTGTATCATTTTATAATCCCACCAACAGCGTGAGAAAGTTCCAATTTCTCCACATTCTCATCAGCACTTGTTATTTCCTTTTCCGTTTTGTTTTGTTTTGATAGTGGCCATCCTAGCAGGTGTGAGGTAATGTCTCATTGTGGTTTTTATTTGCATTTCCCTGATGATTAGTAGTACTGAGCATCTTTTCATATGCTTGTTGGCCATTTGCATATCTTCTTTGGAGAAATATCTACTCAAGTCTTTTGTCCATTTTTCACCAAGTTGTTTGTTTGTTTGTTTGTGGTTGTATTATAGGAGTTCTTTACGTATTCTGGATATTAATCCCTCATCCAACATAAGGTTTGCAAATATTTTCTCCCATTGCCTTTTTATTCTTGTTTCCTTTGCTGTGCAGAAGGTTTTAAGTTTGATGTAGTACTACTTGTCTATTTTTGCTTCTGTTGCTTGTGCTTTTGGTATTTCATACCCAAGAAATCATTGCCTATTTCAATGTCACAAATCTTTTCCCTCTGTTTTCTTCTATGAGTTTATAGTTTTAGGTCTTTCATCCATTTTGAGTTAGTTTTTGTATATGGTGTAAGATAAGGGTCTATCTTCAATCTTTTGCATATGGATATCCAGTTTTTCCAAAATTATTTGTTGAAGAGACTCTCCTTTCTCCATCGTCCTAGTCAAAGATTATTTGGCCATATATGTAAGGATTTATTTCTGGGTTCTCTATTCAGTTCCTTTGGTCTATGTATCTGTCTTTATGCCAGTACTATACTGTTTTTGATAAATATAGCTTTGTAATATGTTTTAAAATCAGAAAGTGTGAAGCCTCCAGCTTTGTTCTTCTCACTCAAGATCGTTTTGGTTATTTGGGACCCTCTGAGATGTTATATAAATTTTACAACTTTTTTCTCTCTCTGCAAAAAATACCATTGGGATTTTGATAGAGATTGCATTGAATCTGTATATGGCTTTGGATAGTATGGACATTTTAACAATTAATCTTCCAATTCATGAATCTCTTTCCATTTATTTATGTCTTATTTTTTTTCATCTGTGTTTTGTAATTTTCAATGTACAAGTTTTTCACTTCCTTGGTTAAGTTTATTCGAGAATATTTTATTCTTTTTGATGCTATTGTAAATAGGAGTGTTTTCTTAATGTCCTTTTTGGACTTTTTGCTGTTGGTACATAGAAACACACCCGACTTTTGAGTGCTGGTTTCGTATCCTGCAAATTTGCTATATTTGTTTTTAGTTCTAACAGAGATAATTTTACTTCTTCCTTTCCAATTTAAATGCCTTCTTATTTCTTTTTCTTGGATAATTGCTTTGGCTAGGAGTTCCAGTACTATGTTGAATCGAAGTGGCAAGAGCAGGCATCCTTATCTTGTTCCTGATCTCACAAAAAAAGCTTTCAGTTTTTCACCATTGAGTATGACGTTTGCTATGGGCTTTTCATACACAACCTTTATTATGTTGAGGTAGTGTCCTTCTATTTCTAGTCTGCTCAGTATTTTTATCATGAAAGGATATTAAATTATGTCAAATGCTTTTTTCTGCTTTAATTGAGATGATCATGTGATTTTTGTCCTTTATTTTGTTAATATGGTGTGTAATACTTATTGATTTTTGTATGTTGAACCCTCCTCATATCTGGGTGATAAAACCCACTTGGTCATAGTATATAATCCTTTTAATGTGCTGTTGAATTCAGTTTGCTAATATTTTGTTGAGGATTGTCGCACCAATACTCATCAGGGATACTGGTCTGTAGTTTTCTTGCAATATCTTTGTTTGGCTTTGGTATCAGGGTATTGCTGGCCTTATTAAAGGAGTTCGGAAGTATTCTCTCCTTTTCAATTTTTTAATAAAGTTTGAGAAAAATTGACGTTAAGAATGTGCTGTTGAATTCAGTTTGCTAATATTTTGTTGAGGATTGTCGCACCAATACTCATCAGGGATACTGGTCTGTAGTTTTCTTGCAATATCTTTGTTTGGCTTTGGTATCAGGGTATTGCTGGCCTTATTAAAGGAGTTCGGAAGTATTCTCTCCTTTTCAATTTTTTAATAAAGTTTGAGAAGAACTGACGTTAATTCTCCTTTAAATGTTTGGTAGAATTCTTCAGTGAAGCCATCTGGTCCTGAGCTTTTCTTTGTTGAGAAGTTTTTGATTACCAACTCAATTTCCTTACTAGCTATAGTTCTGTTTGGATTTTCTATTTCTTCATGATTCAATCTTGTTAGGTTGTATGTTTCTAAAAATGTATCTTTTCATTTCAGTTATCTAATTTTTTTTGGCTTATAATTGTTCATAGTAGTCTCATTTCTGTGGTATCAGTTGTAATATCTGTTCTTTCATCTCTGATTTTAGTTATTTGCCATCATATTTAAATGGAGATTGTTGAACTAGATGATTTCTAAGGCCTTTCCAGCTCTGAAATTCTTTGGCATCTCAAAGGAACATTTAAAAATGTATTATAAAATATTTAAGACATACAAAATGATATAAAGAAGAATACAATAGGAATTCACCCAGCTTAAGAAATAAGTTATCCATGTGACAGACAACTCTCTTTGTATCCTTCCCCAAGTGTGTTCTTCATTGCAGAAGAAACCACAATCCTGAATTTTGTACTTTTCATTCTCAGGCATTTCTTTATACCTTTATCATATACATATATGTGGATCCCTGAATTATGTGGTGTTTTTGCCTGCTTTTAACTTTATTATCGGTAATGTCATGCTGTATTTATTGGTCTACAAAGGCTTCGTTCCCTTAACATTTTGTTTCTGACCTTCATTCATGTTGATACGTGCAGCACTTGTTCATTTTCGTCCCTCCAGGACTTAGTTGTATGAAGGCGCCACAGTTTATTTGTGCACTGTTGACGGACATTAAATTGCTTCCATTTTTTTTAAACAAACGATTTTACTTCAGATATTAATCTACATATCTCCTTTATACTTGTGTGAAATTTGCTCTAGTAGTGGATTGCCTGGGACATAAGGAATACACGACTTAGCCTTGACTAAATAATGACATTTTTTTTCTAAAGTACTTGAACCAATGTATCCTCCCCCCAGCAGGGCATAAAATTTCCAACCGTTCAACATCGCACCATCACTTGGTAGTGTCAGACATTTTATACCCAATCTGACAGGCATAAAATAGGAACCCGTTGTAGTTTTCACCTGCGTTTCCCTCATAACCACCAGGGTAGTTTATTCTGTCCTGAGTTTGGCAGCCACTCATGCTTCCTCCTCTGTGAATTGCTTCTTCATATTATTGGCCTACCTTTGATTTTTAACATGGATGGACTGTATTAATCCCTATACCAGGAAAGTCATAGATTGTATGACCAGATCTCACTATTGTGAACTGTATTTGGGGGGGATTTATAACATAGCTCCCATTTGTACCACAAAAATTCGTGGACGAGCATCACCTTTCCTCAGGCTCATTCAATATATCCACATTTTCTTCACACAGGCCAGTGCAGGTGGAGAACGCGAGTCTCCCATTAGAGAATGTAATGGGGTCCTCACAACACTTGATGTTGAGCTGATGCTGATTCAATCCAGATGGCCACCTGCACCAACTGATCTGGAGAGGCCTAAGCATGCACTAGAGGGAGGCCATGCATACTAATTCTCCACATAAAGAATCGTGGAGTTATGGCTCATGCTCTCATACTAGAATTTCCTGGGTTTTATGGAGAAATGTGTATTCCTGGTATTTTTCAAAGTTGCAAAGTGTCAACATTTATTTGGAGACGTGTCACAAGTGAAGCCAAAGGAAACATACCCAAGGTTGAATTTGAGATTTCTCTAACTGCAACTTTGGAGTGGAGAGTTCACCGAAGAAGTGCAAGCAATGAGGAAGAAAAGAGCCTACGTGTGTTAATTCTTGCTTAATTCTTCTTATGGAAAACTTATTTTGTCCACAAGGGATTTAAACAAGTCGGGATACAAGAAGTGGTAGACATATAGGATAAATCTACCTTGGCTTGCATATCTACCTAGCCCCTGATTTGTGTGAGTTACTGCTGCTGTCAGGGCACTGTTGTCTCAGCTACAGTTCGGT
>NW_006441995.1:1458328-1506354 GCF_000325575.1 Pteropus alecto | reverse complement strand
AAAAAAAAAAAATAGAAATTGTGGCTTTGGCATTGAGACACAGTTCATAAGACATTCAAGAGGCAGAGAGAAGAGGGTTTTATTCTTCCCAGCGCCAACTCCCTTCAAAAATATCTGTAAACACACACACACACACACACACACACACACGCACACGCACACGCACACGCATGCACACACACATTCAGAAAAGCATATCTATCCCATGTAGTCCTCATTATACTGATTTTAGTTTCTCTTATTTCTGCTTCATTAAGTAACAAGAAAAGCCAAAAGTCAGGAGAATGAAAACAAACAAACAAACAAAAGCAAGAAAAAAATTAACTATTGGGTCTGAAAATCATAAAAGAATGAACAAATCTGTTTACCAGACCCTCAAGTAAATCAACATATCATCAATATGTTAATCAACTAATGCATAATTTTCGAATGCAAAGTGTTGTGTATATTCTGGATTATGGCTTCCTCAGGGCCCACTAGAACAGGTATTTAGGAATATCCTAATCCCTTATGACTGTTTCAGCTTCCAATCACCATCTTGCACCCAGCTAATAAAAGAAAGATAGAAAAGATGGAACTAAGTAGAGAATGAATAGAAGACAATGAAAGGATCTGGGCACCCTGACTAATCAATCCCCTTGCAAATATTTACTGAGGACTTAGTATACGCTGTCAATGTCTGTGTCCTATCAGCAGTATGATAATAGTATCTTTTCTTCTGCTTCAGTTTCTCAGTTGTATATTAGGGATAGCGATGGTACTTAACTTGAAAGATTGTTGTGAGTGTCAAATGAAATAATATTTAAAGCATGTAGAGCAGTACCTGACAGGGTAATTATGCAATCAATATTAGGGAAGGAGACAAATCATAAGCGCATAGAAACCAAACAACAATAAAGACATCAATACAAGAGATGTCAAAAGACAGTGCATTATTAATTGCCAAACAAGTGCTTCTCGCCCCTGAATGTCAAATCCGAGGGCACAGAGCTAAGAGAGAGCCAAAAGAGTTTGGTTTCTCTCACTAGCCAAGCACCTGCCTTTTGCACGTGTCTGAGAAGCCACAAACTGGGTCCCTCCAGAGACACCATGGATCGTGACAGGCTTTTGGGAAAGGCCCCAAAGCTGCCCCTTAGCACGGAGGGGGTGCAGCAAAGTGCTGGAGAGTGCAGTCGTGGGGTCAGACTGCCCAAGTTCAAAGCTCGGCACTGGCACTTACTACTTGGAGGCTCTTGGGAAAGTTATGTAACTCTCAAGTCTCAGTTTCTTTGTATGTAAATGAAGAATGATAATAGTATCTATTTCACAGGTTGGCCTGAGGATTCAATGAGAGAGTTCATATAATGCTTGTAATAGAGTATCTGGCATATATACAAGTTAAATTGCTCATTTAAATTGGATGCTAAACCAGCTGCTTCTTCAAGATCTCCAAGGAAAGAAATTCCACAACTTGCTCTGGTGTTCAAAACTTCCTCCTGTTCGGAAATCCTCCCTCTTTTAAGTTTATATAATTTGAGAGGGCCATTAAAGACTTATGTAAGCTGACTCATTCTACGGATAAGGAAATTGAATCGTGGAAAGTTTAAGCAACTTGCCCAAAGTCATCCAGGTGATTAGTGGAAGAGCTGGGGCTGGCTCCCAGTTCTTCTGACACCCAGATTCATGCTCTTCTTACAAAGCCTGCATTTACTGTTTCCTTCCCTCTCATCCTGTGCTCATTGTAATGGAGACCCTTTGGTCCATGTGATTCCCAACTCTTAGGCAGAGCATTCCAAGTCTTCCATGCTCTGGCCCTCATCTGCCTGGTGGGGGCACCCGACACATAGCATTTTCTTCCCCATGTGGGCTCTGGACAAATTGCAAAATAAAACAAAAGGTGTGAACAAGGCCTGAACCTTTATTACTGATAAAGGCTAAATTGGAGAACACAGCCTAGTATGAGAGCCGATGGGCCTACCAACTGACACCCCTACACAGCCCCAAGCATGTGGCCTGGGGCAGAGAAGCAGATTTCCATTCTGCAGACAATCTCGATCCCACGAGGAAGGAGGACAGGGCTGGGAAGCACATGCCTAAGTATTCTTCCCCAATTTACTAACCAATCACTGCACCCTCCTAAGCATGGAGAGAAGTCAGAAGTGGGTGTAGGAAAAATCCCCTTTCTTGGAAACTAAGAATAGGAAAAGAATTCTAGTTTCACCTCTTTCTAACCACCCATCTCTTGTTCCCTACATTCTGGCCCTACAAACTAGCTGTAGCCTTTGGCACTACTCTATTCCGGTTTCTGCTCACACTGTCACTCTTGAAGAGAGCATCTGTGCCCTCTGTCCCCTCATGTCAAGTGTCCGCTCATCTTTCAAGACTCGGTTCATGCATCACTTTCTGTATGAAGCTCTTCTTTCCTCTTCTCATGTCCACCCTCAACACTCCGTGGGGTCGAAGTGGTCACCCCCTTCTCTGGGTTCCCATTGTTTTCAGTACAGACTTTCTTCTCAGCCCTTTTCGCACTATTCTCCTTAATTTTTTGGAGGCAGAAGCCACATTGTACTGATCTTACGTTCCAAGCTTTACACAAAACTTTGAACATAGTAGGTCTTCAATAACTTTTTGTTGAATAAATGGTGTTGAAACCTTTCCCTAGATATACGATATTAAGCTAAGTCCTTGCTTTCTTCTCTATTAAAGAAAATCATTCTTACCCATTGAGCACCGGTAGGTATGTGGCACTGTTAGGTACTACAAAGATACATAGTTTGTGACCTCTCCTTTCTAGAATCCTAAAGTCTAGTTGAAAAGATAAGGTATGTTCACAAGAAACAATCGAGTATATGTATATGATTGGTACAAATATTTCTTTGCACGTAATTTACTAAGCAAAATCTGCATGGTCTGCCATTTGATCTAATGACCACCCCGTGAGATTGAGTGCCCTCGGCCCAATTTGACCGATTAGGAGATTGGACTGGTGACTTACCCAAACATACCCAGCTGTCAGATGACAGAGCTGGAGTCTGAATCCAGGATTTTGGCTCCTAACCAAGTGAGGTCTTCACATGAAGCAGCCAAATAGAAGTGATAAAATGGAGGGTATTTGGCTATATATACCCTGAAGAGAGGGTGGCATTTTCACCATGCTAGAGTCTCTACCACCTTTGGGTAGGCTGAAAGGCCAGTGTGTGCACTGGCTTCCTGAATCCCAACACCCCCACACTTTGATCAAATTCTGCCAGTAGGTAAAGCCCAATGGAAGAAGTTCGAGGGAGTTTAGGGGCTGAGAGAAATATTATCTAAGGTGGAATGTTAGCTACCTGGGTGCATCGAACAAACTATGATTTGAAAGAAATGCAGATATAGGTAAATAATATCAATGTCTTTGTTGATTCCTCCTATCAAGTCTTAAAGCTTCAAGTCTATATGAAAATCTTTATATTGAAAATGTCTCGAGGACTGTGTGGGATGCTGGCAGCATGAGCAAAGTTGAGTGGGAACTGAGTCATTTTCTGACCAAAAGAGGGATTATAATAAACAAGCCATGATATAGAAATCATTCAGATGTGACAAAGAGAGTGCTGTTTGTTCCTCCATCTGAACAAGTGACTGCAATTTCGCATCTATCTTTTGATTTTACTTGAAGGATATAAGGCTTTCCAAGTCTTCCGCCTAACTGTTCCTGTTACAGTACCTGTAATCTCCCTTTAAATACTTCAATGTAGACAGCGTGATGTGTACGTGTGAGTGCAAGTTGACTATAATCTACATTTGTGAACACTGGAAGACACCCTCCCTGGAATGCACATCACAGAAGAAGTACAGAAAATGCTTCAGTCTAAACCTATATCTGAGAATTGGTTAATTAGCATAAAGAATGACAAAGTATTTTTTCATCAGTGAAATAAGTGATGTTCAAGATAAGTGCCTGGCTAGAATATTTGTAAACACACATCTGCCCTTGCATGAATCCGATGGGTCCAGACCCACCTCCCACATTTAGAGGGGTACCCTTTACCTGAAATTTCATTTATCCTCTGAACTCCATGCTTGGTGGAAGATGGATTTGCTGATTCTGCTGTCAGAATGTTTGTTACGTTTGGCTTGGCTTGCTTGGGGTAAATTTTTCATGCAGTGTGTTTGTCAGATTGCCTAGGAGGACCAACTGGGGGACATGCTGAGCTTACAAGATGAGCTTGCATGGTTGTTTGGGGACCTAACTGCTGGTCAGTGTCAGAATATGGTAGAATGAAGTCTGAGATCCTCCTTTACTGTTGCCTACCACCAGGTAGCCAGGTCGTGGAGGAAGAAGACGGGGCATTCCACCCATTCCTCATTATTGGAGGTGACCAATATTTACAACTAGATTCCATTCATTGCTAATGGCCAAAGTGGCTTTAGATCCTTTTGTGACAGTCCTTAACAATCTCCTCTATTCTTAATAATCTCATTCATTTTTATCACCTTCTTGCTTCCTTCCTTATCCCCAGTTCTTCCAAATGACACCCAATCAAAAGAAAGGGTACCAAAAATGTTTACTGAATACTTACTCTATGCTCTTTACATGCATTATTTCATTTAATCCTCATTCATGATGTAGGTATCATTATCCTGTTTAGTAAAAGTTGAAGCTCAGAGGGGTGAAGAAACTACTCCAACATCACACAGCTAGTAAGTGATAAAACTGAGATTTCAAAATCTTGAATCAAGAACTCGTGCTCTTTTTAGCAGACAGCTTCACATGCTACTTTGAAAGGAGTTAACAATTGTAGGCACTTAATGCTCTTACACCAGATGGCTTCACCTGAGGTGTTTTGAAAAACAGAAAAGCAATCATAATGGCCTATGATCACCTTTGCCTTTCAAGCCCACTGTTCTGCTACAAACAGGGAGAATTCTTATTCCCTGTGAATAGAGAAGTTTGCTTCTGCTTTCCAACTGCTCTCCAGCAAACCTGACCTATGGTTAGACCATGATGGAGTCACAATTAGTAGACAGCCATACTCCAAATTACAATTGACATTTCTGTGCAATAGAAACTTCATATAAAAGTAAAGTGATCCATGGCTAGAAACCAAATCCTAGAGCAGGAAGAAGTGGGTTCAGCTATGAAACAATAAGGAATTAAAATATAAAAATAAAATAAAACAATATCGGGTGAACACTAAGATGGTTATAGTTAAAGAGAGAATTTGTGAATTGGAAGATAGGTCTGAAGAATTCACTCAGAACACAGCTCAGAGAGATAAAGAAATAAATATGAAAGCTGTCAGAGACAGAGAAGGTAGAACGAGAGATTCCAACACATGTCTAATCATTTCAACAAAAGGAGAAGAGTGGCCAGGGGAGAAGCAATTACTTTTAGTAGTAATGGTTAAGAATTTTTAAAAACTACAGAAAGTTATGAATTTTCAGATTGAAAGCACATACTGTGTACAACGCAGCATTAAAAAAAGAAAAAAAAATCCCAGATACTTCATGACAAAATTGAACACCAAAAATAAGGAGAAAATCCTAAACAGAGCATGTAAGGGTCAGAGCAGCGGGATAGGGGCCTATCTTCAGATACCTGAAAAGCTGTGTCTTGAAAGAAGAGTTAGTTAATATGCCTCTGAGTCCTGTAGAAGGTGATCCAGGATATAGGAGAAATCACAGGGAAGCAGATTTTAAGTGACTTAAAGGAAGAACTTCTAATAACAAGGGCTCTCCAGAATGCATAGCTTAACATATAATACGGAAGTGAAGTCACTGTCACTAGAAAGTTTCCTTTCTACACAGAGTGCCCTGTTCTCATGGACACTGGAGAGAAGGCAGGCAGACTTGGGAAGGACTGGATGGCTGGGGCCGGGGTGGTGGGACCTAGGCTATGTGAGCAGCTTAAACCCTCTGGAAAATGGGGCCTGAAGGATGCAGGAACGTGGAGAGCAAAGGACAGTGTCCAAAGCGGAAATGTGATTTTACTTCTGTAACGATTTGTTTGGGTCTGTCTTCTTGCTTGTTATTTTTTAAATGAATTATATATCTTTCCTCAAATTCTATTCCACAACCTCTCAAGTGACCTTTCCTTTCATCAACCAATGTCTTCTCCCACCTGGATCTTTTCGCGGAGCTATTCACCACCTTGAAACTGCCCAACCTCATCACCTTTTCCGAGGAAATTAGACAGCCAACCTAAAACTCACCAGCAATTTTCTTATATGAAGGTGTCATTGGGAGACATCGATTTCTGAGCCCTTTTCCCTTAATTCCTGACCTAGAAGAAACAGTAACTCTAAAATCATGACAATTTAGATTAATAGACTTTTATAAGTTTCTGTTATGTACACTAACTTCATTTAATTTACACGCGCGCGCACGCACACACACACACACACACACACACACACACACAGTAAAGCAGTCATTATCATCACCAGGAAATCAAGGATCAGAAAGGTTACATAGCAAATCTATGGACAAAAATCAACACTCAGCCACAAAGCAAGTGCCTAAGCCTCCAAATCAGGAGATGGTTGATCACCCTAGATGACTGGAGCCATCTGGTGTAAGAGGAAATCAAGAGATGGTGCTAGTGTTCCACATTGCCTCCAGGAGGGAGGTTTTGTCTACTGGGCATTGTATCTCACCTGCCTGGGCCCCATGCTACTCTGAGTTAGCTCTGTATGTCCCTAGCACCCTCTAGCTGACACTCAAAAGAGGTATTCCTAGAGAACCATGGTTATGGTAGTTGAGATATTAGTACCAGCACCTAGCACTAATCCCTGGCAGAGAGTAGGCACTCAGTAAATGTGTGTTGCATTGAATTAGGATCACAGCTCAGACTCGTTATGGCCTAAATGGACTACTAGTGGGCTGGCAGGGGAAACCAACCAGTATTTTCCCATCCCTAGTGCTCACTCTGCTCTAGCTACTCTGACCTTCTTGTGGTTCCTTAAAATACCAAGTTCGCTCTTGCCTAAAGTCTGCAATTTTCCTCTCCCTCTCTCTCACTTGTTCAGATCTCTCTCAAATAAAGCCTTCCCAGGTCACCCCTCTGATAATCCCAGCCCCACCCAGCACTGCTTATTTTCCTTCCCTATTTTATTCCTTTCCATGGCACTCAGGATCATCTGACATATATTTCACTTATTTATTTGTCGCTTGCCTGTCTCCTTGACCAAGATATACACTCTTTGAGGACAAAGGTTTTTAATACGCTTTGTCCCCTGCAGTTTCCCCAGCACCTAGAACAGTGCTTGCCTTGTAGTTGTGCTCAAGATGTCTTTGCTGAATGAATGAATGAATGAATGTATAATATTGTTTCTATGAACTTCCAGATTTCAACAACTAATTCATAAGCTAACTTTTGGAATATGTCAGTTCCTAAAGGGGGACTTTCTGGTAATTTCTTGTGCAACCATAATGAAATATAGAAATTATTTTTACTAAATCATTTAAACCTAGTTTCATCTCAGGTCGAGCTGTGGACCCCCCAAACCTCAAGGGAAGGAGGCTGACAGAGCTCTGTTAGTCAGCTTGAAGCTATGTAGGGATAGAGAGGGGTCTTTGCTAAGCAGAAGTGGAGGCAGGAGGTCTAGACTGAAAAAAAGAAAAAGACATCCAGAGGGAGAACACTAATCCATCAGCCGTGGAAGCCAAGAACCTACTTTGAGTCTAGTACTGTGCTGGGCGGTGTGGGCCAGAGAAAGGAGTTTAACAACGGCAGGAGGCGGGTGGGCTGTAGGAGAGAAATACAATTAGCACACAGGAGAATGGGAAAGCGCTAAACCTTATAATGAGAGTGGCAAGGAGGCAAAGAGGGCTGGGCCTCTGGGCTTTTCAGAGGAAGCTCATTGGAGAAGGTGGTCCTGCAGCTGACCTTGAAAGGTGGGTGAGCTTACAGCCTCAGGAGAGAAGGGAGCAAGGACCGCTTGTTCCAACCTGGGCCAGCAGAACTGGTGCTGCAGAAACAGACCAGGGTGCTACAAGCACAAAACTCTGTGCTAGCAAATCTAAAAATACCTGTCCTCGATTTGTTTTCTTTCCCTCTCGGTCTCTTAACTTTTCTTCTTACCCTCCTTCCTATTCTCTTCTTTCTCCGACTGTCCTTTCTGGCAGCCCTTGGACTCATTTGCTCACTCCCCCAGCGAACCTCCTGTTTGCCGGGTGGGCCGAAACCTGGCTGGACTCCCTGCTGTTCAGGTACAGGTTGGCAGCAGCTCCAAAGGCCCCCCACCTCCCTCGACTCACTTCTTTCAAATGCCAGTTAACAGGTGTAAGAAATGCTGGCCCGGACTAAGAGACCAATGTCTGCATAACAACTAAACTATTTTGGCTATCTACCTCGCTAGCATAAATATCATGGTGTTTGAGCCCTGGGGGCCTGTGGAGTTTACAAGTATGCTGTCAAGATCTCTTCATTGGGCCAGTGCTTGAAGTGCTGCCAGAAAGCCAGGGGACTCCTGTGCTTTTATGTGTTCCCAAGCGCAGGCTGCCCTGGCTCAGCAAGGAGCCCTCTGGGGACCGAGTGTCGGTGTGAATCTCAAACAGCAAGCTGACATTCCGGTTGGGAGTGTGACAGTGCATGCCTGGGTGATGATGCCAGGGCGGCAGGTGACACCGGTCCACCGCAGAGGGGGAGAGTAACTGGAGCAGCTTCCAGTTACATGTCCTCAGAGCTCTGAAGGATGGAATCAGGGTCGGGGGAACGGTTATAAAATGATGTTACAAAATCCGGATGTCCTGATCAAATTGAGACCACTGCGATGGAGCATTCGGAGCACAGACGACACCGGTGTGCCCAAAAAAAGGCATCCGACTGGGGCTAATCTAGGATTAATGACATTGCAGGCCAGAGAGATGGACCACAGTCAACTAGTGAAGACACGCCACGCGCGCACGCGCATACGCACCCAGTCTGTCAGACACACAGAGAGTAGGCATCCATTTGATGTGCCCCCTAGGTGCCTCCCAAAGGAATTCCTCTTTCAGGGTGCTCTCCCCCTGCCCTTCCAGGCCCCGTGCCAGCCACTGAGGTTCTAACTGAGGGTAAACATCTGAAAACAGAGTGGCTGCCAGGGAGGAGGAAAAAAGAGGCAAGGATGGAATGGGATGGGGTGGGGCATGGCGACAGGAAGAGCTCAAAAGATTCTCAAGTTGGGTGACTACCAAGCTTGGCTTGTCCCAGAGGGCGGTTGGGCCCCCCGCCTGGTGGGTACGAGGGAGCAGATGTAACATGGGTTTCTGCCGGTGGGGGCAGCATCTCCCCAGCCTCTTCCACCATATCTCAGGCTCTGCTCAGGGTTCAGATCTAGAGGAGTTTGCAGTAACTTTTGTAAACTTGGTTCCACCTTAACAAGAACTATTTCAAAGGGTTCGGACAAAGTTTGCCTCATCTGCTTTGGGGTATACACGGCAAGTTGAGAGAATCCATGGGAAGAGGCCTAATCAAGGGGGGCTACTGAGACATCCTTCTCAGGATCAGCCCGGTTATGTTTTTGTAATCATTGTTCTAGGAACTTCAATGAGGGAGGCTTTCCTAATTTCCCCAGATCTTTAGCCAGTTGTCATAGAAGCCTCAAATATTATAGATTTTACATTCATGGGGACCACCGCCCAGAGAGAGGCAATGAAGTAGAGACGATCAAATACTCCTTTGGTGGCATAACTCAGCCCCTTGGTCCCTACTTATCTTTCTGCTACAGTATTCCTGGTTCCCCCAGTCTTGTACACATCCCGTTAACTTATCGACATGATAAGGTATAATAACTAAATGTGTCCTTGGGAATATTTCCTCTTCTCTCAAGTAGACTATAAACTCTTCGTGAGCAGACAGAGATGGCCTTTATTCCTTTGCTCCCTGGTCTCGACTTAAGTTAATGGTCTCTGTATAGTGCCTACTCTGTGCTCCTTGAACTCGATGATTTGAGGGGGAACTAGAGAGTCCACACAGCCCTGAAGGGCCCTGAGAAATGCCCAGATGAGCCTAACAAGAATCACAAAGATGACGTGAAGTCCTGCCCCTCAAATGTCTGCATTTGGGAGAAGCTACCTGCCTCTAAACAAAAGCCAGATGCCTATAGAGTTAAAATAGAAAGCTTTCAAAAGGATGAAATCAGTTATCCTGAAAAGAAATGTCAACTGAAGACAGAAAAGAAGTAATTTTGCCCCCTACAAGAAAACAATTTATTTCTCTGCTCCAGGGTAGCCAGAGGCCACGGAGCTGTAAAATCTGAAAGGTGGTGTGAGTTTTAGAAGGTTGTCGATGGGGTCATTTTTATTGTACAGTGAATGGTCCCAGGGTGGCCAAAAAAGAGTGTCAGAGTCTCGAATCTTTTCCCTGTTTTGGGAGGGCCACCGTGGGCAGACATTTTGCTGATATGTAACTGGACCTTCACTCATTTGGTAGTATGAGCTGCGGAAGGGCGGCACAGATTAGAGAGCTATGTCTGTAACTGACGATATCTGCGCCTGGTGTGGATTTGTGGAGAAATTAAAAATAAAATGAAGCTCATCTGAAAAATGCGTGGACTGGAATTAGCCGTCTCCTGACTGGTCACGCATGGAACTTGTCGGAGATGATCAAGACAGAAAAGTGAGACCTAGGCAGCAGATCGGGCTATGCTGCCCGCCAGGCTCTGAGGAGCCTGTCATAATTTATAACGGATTATCTTAGGAAATAGATGAGAACGGCTTGTGTTCAGGAGCCAGGAAAGACTCCTTTGGTTTAAAAAAAAAAAAAAAAAAAAAGAGCTCAGAAAACATGTTTGAGAAAGGCATGACCCATTGTTATTTATTCTACAAGACATTTAATACCTCGAATTGGTTTGAATTAACTCATCGAATCCTGCGTTATCACCATGACACTGTAAGAGAGGTGACATCTCCAGGCCTGGTAAATGGCTTCCTAGTGCCACTGTCGGGGCTCTCGCTTGCACTTGTTGCCATAAGGTAGTTATCCAAATGTACTGGAGTTTTTACAGTGTATACTTTGAGTTTCAAAACACACACACGCACATGCACACACATCCGAGGGTATTTATCCTCTGCGACTGCTTTTTCCTTCCAACTATATTTGGTTACATAGAGGAGAGAAAGGGCAGTAGCATTTGTTGACTCTCTTCTGGGCAATGTGATAGTACATTACATAAATTCTATTTATCTCCACAAAGACCCTTGGAGGGACTGTCAATTCTGCTATTTTACTGATGAGACAATTGAGACGTAGAGCAAGGACATGACCTGCCAAGGCCTATCATCTGTCAGTGGCCTACGTGGGCCTTGAACCCAAGATCACTGTGGCTTCAGGCCTGGGCCTATACACCCAGTCAAGGTGAAGTCAGAATCCTACTGTAACGAGGCAGCATCTGCAACATCAGAAGAATGTTGATGCAGCAGGCAGCTCCATTTCAATCCTTAGCTCACCCAACCTAGTCCTCAAATCCAGGCTTCTTTTCCTGGAACAATTATGAAAAGAAAATGTACTTCAAACGTGCAAAGGTAACAGCAATTAAACGACTCACTTTCCATTGTCAGCCCGGTTTCTCTACCTTAGCAGAAAGTCTAATAAGATGTTTTACAAGGATGACAAAGTAAGATAATGAAAGTCAAGCTTGTGCACAAAGCTTCCTTGAAAGCTTGGTAATTAATGGCTTTGTATTGTTCTTTAGAAACAGTCAGTCACCTTTTTAATGCATTTTAATAAAGGCAAAAACTCCGAAAAACGTATTTGCATTTCAGCCACACTCCATGTAAAGACAGCCTCTCGTTTCTCATTCAGAAGAACTACATTTCAACCTCTGCAGAAAGAAAGACCAAGAGGTAGCTGTTTTGTCCAAAATGTATCCAAACATTTAGTGCGTCAGAGGTGAGATAGGAACCTTCATATCTAGGTTTCCGGGAAGGCTTTTCGAGGAAGGGCTAACAAGAAGCCTGGATGCTAAATATAGTCATGACCTTCCTCCATGACCCATCTATGTCACACAGCAGTGGAGTGTGTGTGTGTGTGTGTGTGTGTGTGTGTGTGTGTGTGTGTGTTAATGTGATTCACTGGGGAATACTTCAGTGTGTTCGTCGACAATGACTTGTGTAGCGTGTGGAGTAGATGAAGTAGGAGCCATCTGCTGTGGAGAGATTTCCGAAACAGCATGTCCCCAAGAACTTTTACTCCTGCCTACAGATGCATGACTTCTGCCCCAGGGGTGAAAGGAAAAGGCAACAAACATTTAACAGGCACCTACTATGTGCCAAGCACTGTGTTAGGCACATTCTCGAATCTTATTAATGCTCATCACAACTCTCTGAGGTATTACTCCCGTTTTAGAGATGAGGAAATTGAAACTAAGACAGGTTAGGTTACTTGCCAAACATTACATAACCAGTAAGTAGGCAGCCTAAGATTCAAGTCCACATGTATCAGACTCTCAAACTGAACTCTTTCTTCCCTGTTAAAATGTGACTGCCCCTGGGAAAGGTGGCACATGGGACCCTATCAGTCATTTACACTTTAGTGTAATAAATTGATCTTATCCTTTTCTGAGAGGCAGTTTTGCTTTAAAAGCCTAAAAATTCTAGATTTCACAGAAGAGAAAGGAGAGTGATGACAAATATGCCTAACCAGTCACTTACCAATTTTGCCCGGCCCAAAATATCTCTGGCAAGCTCAGCAGGGCAGGTGAAAGGGGGAAAGGAAGATGTGAAATACAGTGTTTTTATTCAACTCTCATTTCTGAAAGACAGTGAAAAATTAAAATGCCGCTAAGGTTCCAAGGGCAATGACACTGAGAAGGGAGAGGTGGGCTCATTTTTAATTTAGTGTAGCACAACTCAAGGTACAAAAGCCGTGAACCTGACTTAGCTCTTTGCAGGGATGCAGGTCTGTAGGCCTGGGGACTCCTCCTCCTGGTGCCTTTCCTCAAACCACTCTGCTCAGCACCATACTCTTGGCCCCTGGGATGCAGCGCTGTGGGTCACAGCAGAGCAGTAGAACTGACTTTCTCACAAGCTATGTGGCCTCCAGCATGCTACTTACCCTCCCCGTTTCTTCATCTGTAAAATGAAATTCATAAATGCCTACCTCACAGAACCACTGTGAGAATTCAGTAAGGTAATGCTCAGGTAGCACTTAGTAAATGGTAACTAATGCTACCACATAATCTACAGTCAAGACACACGGGGAATTTTGATCAGAAAGCTTTGAGGCCAAGTTGACCTTAGCCATCGACAACTTTCAGTTGCTACACAGTGTGAATTGAGCTGAATGAAAGGACTTTCGGCTCCAAACTCCAAAATATTATCTCCTTTACCCAAAAGCCACAGTGTCTGGATTCCACATTCAGGATATATTCGTTCGACAACTGCCCCATTCTTTTAAGAATTCCTTTGATGGGTAACACATTCGATCGGTGTCTACCGATGCCAGCTGTCCAGTGGAATTGTCTGGGGAGTTTTTAATAAGTGCTGATGCCCAGGCTTCACTCCAGACCCCCAAAATTAGCATATCTGGGAGGGGCCCAGGCGTTAAAAAATAATATTTGCCGAGTGTTTCTAAATTGCCAAATGAGTAGCCAAAGTCGAGAACCTCTGCATTAAGTTATTTTACTCCACTAGAATGTAAGCACCAGGAGACCACGGAATACAATTTTACCATTGCACTTGGCACTAAAATAGTTAACCCAAAAGTTCACTGTTGACGTTGTTGAATAAAACTAATGTTGATGACTCTAAATTCCACTTAGTGAGAACCAAAGGCAGGTGAGGGACAAGGGGCAAAAAGGCACAGAGAGGAGAAATGAGCTCTAGGCAGAAGAGTAAGTCACACTAAGAAAATTCAGTTGCTGTTATTCTAATTATATTTCTAACAGGAAAGGACAGATCTCTTGGAATGAGGAAAGACACTACACTAGGACTGGAAAAAAAAAAGTTTCTTCAAGTTTCTAGAAGGAATAGAATACAAAGAGAGAAATTTTTCACTTAAGTATTTTAAAAAATCCCCCTGGCAGTTGGAAGGAATAGAAAACCACATGCTCTTGAATCAAAGAGCTCTGGCTTCAAATCTTATACTCCCATTTATTAACTCCATGACTTCACAGAAAGAGGTGGCTTTTTCCCCCCTGTATATTTTAAAGCTTCTCTGATCCTCAGTTTCTACATCTATAAGACCAGGAGTAATAGTACAGATCTCCCAGGGATGATAAAGGGTACTCGGTGGTCTTGCTGGCACACACTAGGGGGTTGATTCATGTTAATTCCCTCCTCTTTGCTCCTTCCTTCCCTCCATTCCTTCCTGGCAAACAAGGCTATTCATTACTCTAGAGAGCAACAATTTTCAAAAATGAGAAATCAGCTTCGTGTTGTTATATTTCGGAATGTTGGTTGTGGGAATGTTAGGGAGAGGTGAAGAGAGTGTATGAATGCTTGAAATTGCAAAAAAGGAAATAACTACACAAGAAAGGCCAGGTCCACTAAAAATCAGCCCCGCAAAATTGGTGACCAAACCCTGAAATAATCATGTGATGGTTATGCTGACTTAAGAAAACAGGGAAAATGTCCTTTTTCCTAGGGCCTGAAATAATGTAAGTGACATCGGAATTATCTCCTTTTCTTATAGGCTCAATTGTAAGACCATCTTCATGAAAAATTTTCATCACTTTCCTAATATCCTTATAGTAAACTTTCCATCCATATTTTTCATTTAGTCTTGGATTTTAGATATTTCATATTTTCCTAAATTTCTATTTCAATTTATCGTCAGGCTTTTTTAGCCATGCCTATTTGCATTATGGTTTTTTAATGGTTGCTCGTGAATTGAGATACATATATTATTAATATTTCACAGTCTCCTTAGAGTTAATATAATTGTACATTACAACTGTATAGGTCAATTCCCCCCAGCCCTGCACTGTATGCTATAGTTCAGTGGTCCCCAACCTTTTTGGCACCATGGACTGGTGCTCCTATGAGAATCTAATGCCTGATGATCTGAGGTGGAGCTGAGGCAGTGAAGCTAGCACTAGGGAGCGGCTGCAAATACAGGTGAAGCTTCGCTCGCTCGCTGGCTGCTCACCTCCTGAAGTGCAGTCCAGTTCCTAACAGGCCATCGACCAGTAACTGCAAATACAGATGAAGCTTCACTCGCTCGCTGGCTGCTCACCTCCTGAAGTGCGGTCCAGTTCCTAACAGGCCATCGACCAGTACCAGGCCATGGCCCAGGGGTTGGGGACCCTTGCTATAGTCGTCATATGTATTTCATCTTATATATATATTATGTACCCACAGACAAGGTTAAAATGTTATAATTTTTTGCTTTAAACAGTCATGTCTTTTAAAGAAATTAGGAGAAAATTTTTTTAAATTTTTCAGATATTTCTGATGTTCTCTATTCATTCCTGGAGATCCAAGTTTGCTTCTGATATCATTTCCCTTCAGTCTAATAACCTCCCTTTCGTTTGTTCCAGTATTGAGATCTACTGATCAAAAATTTCCTTTGTCTTCTTCGGGCTGGGAAAATCATTCTCAAAGGATATAGATTTCTGTCTTGACCGGTTTTTGATTTTGTTTTTCTTCAGCACTTTAAAGATGTTGTCTCCTTATCTTCTTAGCCTCATCATTTCTGATGAAGGCAAAAGTCATTTCAAATATTATTCCACTGTATGTGATGTGTCATTTTCTTCTGTTTTCAAGATTTTCTCTAACTTTAGTTTTCAGAAGTTTGACATGATTAGGAACAGTTTTCTTTGTATTTATACTACGTGGGACTAATTGAGCTTTTTTTTTTTTTAAATTAACAATCTGTAATTGTTTTCCTAGACACATTTTTTTTCCCATAGGGGTTAACTGAGTTTTTAAAAATTTCTGAATTTTGCCAAATTGGGGAAATCTTCAGCCATCGGTTCTTCAATTTTCTTCCTTTTTTGGCTCCATTTCCTCTCTACTTTCTGAGACTCCAATTACATGTAATTTTAAATTTTTTGTCTCATAGGTTCTCAAGTCTCTGTTCATTTTCTTCTCAGTATTTTTTCCTGTTCATTCTTCAGATTAGATCATTTCTATCCATCTAAGTTCGCTGGTTCTTTCCTCTGTCATCTCCATTCTGCTATGAATCTCACCAGTAAGTTTTAAAATTTTTCAGATATTATAGTTTCTGATTCTTTTTTATGGCTTCTAGTTCTCTGCTGAGATGTCCTATCATTTCATTAATTTGAACATATTTTCCTTCATATCACTGAACATATTTATAAGAGCTGTTTCAAATCTTTGCCATCCAACATCCGAGCCATCTTAGGATTCCTCTTTCTCTTGAAAAATGGGGAGTATTTTCCTGTTTATATATGTGTCAGGTAACTTTTATCTTGAATACTGTAATTGTTAAGTTTTAGACACTCGGCATTTAACTTTTGTTTTAGCGGCAATTAATTTGGTTAGATTCAAACTGCAAACTCTTTTTCTTAGTTGGTTCCTCAAATCTCAGTTCCATTTTTTTTAGCCTTAAATGGGCCTCTCAATCTGCCCTTTGTACTAGCTCAGGGGTCAACCAGAGATCTGAGCAGTTTACACACAGAATTTGAAGCTCTCCTTTTGGGGCTCTCTCCAAGAATCTCCTTACCTTCTTGTGGCTCTGGTTGCCCTGAATCCTTTGGTTCTACAAAGCAGTAAGACTGGGAGTTTCTTTCAGAGTTTGTGCCATGCTGTATGTTATAGACTGAAACCTCCTCTCAGAAAAAAAGAGGAGGGAATTCACCCTAAGTTGTTTCTTTCTTCTACGTGTCAATACAGAATTTGTCTCCAGAGTCTACTTGGCCAGTACCTTCAAGTAGCTGTATTTTTATTTCTGTCTGTATTTTATGATGAGTCTGCTAAGTGCTTACTTATCCATACTGTAAGCAGAAATAGTCCATTCACTTACTTTAGTTTTTCAACTTTGTTGCCATAAGAAAATTGTCTTATAATTAATTTTGCAGGAATCTGTATTATGTCCCCATTTTCATTCACAGTTTGTTTTCATTTGTTTGTTTGTTTGCTGTTCTACCTTATTACCTTAATCAGGCTCGCAAGGGTTTTCTTTTTTTCTTCTTATATTTTGTAAATATTTTCAAAAAACCGCTTTTGGAATTTATTTTCCGTTTTTCTAAATTTCCCCATGTTTATTTCAGCTTATATCTTTATAATCCAGGGAAGAAAATGTAAGAAATAGTTGCATGTTAGCATTTGAGCTGGAACAAGAGGATCTGAAAGATAATTTTTTCATCTTAATTCTTCTATGACCAAGGAGGCAGAAGAGTGCTTTGGAGTATAGAGAGGCAGTATGGGAAGAAGAACCCCTCCACTGTCTCATTGGTCTTGTAACATTTCGTTTGCATCTCAGACTAATTTCCCCATTAAAAAAAAAAATCTGTACATACCTTGTTCTAAAAGACTTACTTAAAGGTCTTTGTTGAAGCACTAATGACAAGAAACTGGAATAATGCAGTTGAGCTCTGACATCAAAGGGGAATAAGGACATAATCAATGAGACTGAAAGAATGGAATTG
Source organism: Pteropus alecto (assembly GCF_000325575.1). NCBI lineage: Eukaryota > Metazoa > Chordata > Mammalia > Chiroptera > Pteropodidae > Pteropus > Pteropus alecto. The sequence continues at coordinate 1,488,859 of NW_006441995.1, read as the reverse complement.
TTTTTCTGAGATAACATAAATGGGCTGGAACTAAAGTATTTCCATGTCTAAGAAATTGACAGTGAAATCACACATGTGGCAAAGACTTCTCCCCATGATCAAGCTTTCCTCCAAGCTGATAAACTGTTTTTGTGACCACTTACAAAACCTGGATATTGTTCAGTGGTAGCAATGAAATGTCAAAGGGAAGCTTAGCTCTAAGCATTAGTACCAGCCAGCTCCTGGGTACTCCAACTCACCAAAGCTGGACAGGACAATACAGCAAGAGGAATAAGAATCACTTGGATAGGTCATTAGTCTGCCAACTCTTCCTGATTACAACAAACATTTGGGCCCTCTACTCATCCTGTTTTAAAGAAGATCTGCTCCTTCAGCTCCAGCCAAACTGGCTTACTCATTGTTTCTGGGACATGCCCTGTGGGTTCAGGGCACACTGTGAGCAAAGCACAGAAGGGGTGCCAGCCGCACACTAGGCTATGAGTAAAGCTGTTTATCTAGAGGGCACAAAAAAGTCTGTTCTCCAAGCAAACAATGAGTGAATGCACAAACTTTAGTTGTTTGTGCATATGCTTTGCTTCCAAGGATTGAAGCTCTTTCAAGTTAGGGTCGTCTTTTTTTTTATTTCTTATTGCCCACAGCACTTAGCATAAAGCCTGGAACATAGTATTTGATATATATTTCTTGATTCCAGCCCACTTAACTTATTCTACTTTTCATATTTATTTCTGTTTTCCAATTGAACTCTATCATCATTCCCACAAACAAAACAATCCTGTCTTTCAGTTGCAAACTTCAAGAAGAAGACAATGTTTGAGATGATGGCCAGACTGGGTTTTCTAAGATCAAATACTAACTATGACCACTGTGGCATTTAGACAACCATATTATAGGAAGAACAATGGCCCCACCAATAGCGTTTACATCCTAATTTCCAGAAACTGTGAATACATGATTTTAAATGGCAAAAGGGATTTTTCAAATGTGATTAAGTTAAGGACCTTGAGAAGGGAGATTATTCTGGATTATCAGGGTAGTTCTGCTGGAACCACGAGGGTCCTTTAAATGTGGAAGAAGGAGACAGAGGAGGTAGTATCACTGTGATGCAGTGTGAAAACCACTCAACCAGCCATTGCTGACTTTAAAGAGGGAAGGGACCACAAGCCAAGAAATACAGCATCCTCTGTAAGCTAGGAAAGGCAAGGAAATGGATTCTTCCATGGAGACCCTACAGGGAATACAGCCTGCCAACATCATAATTTAAGCCCCTTGACACCCATTACAAACTTCTGACCTCCAGAACTGTAAAATGATAAATCTGTGTTGTTTTAAGCCATGAAATTTGTGGTAATCTGTTACAGAGGCAACAGGAAACAAATAGTCATCTAGATGTTAATTTTTTTCCTAAAACTTTTCTGATTTTACTGAACTATCAACTCTAGTTGAAAGGAATGTTTCATTAACCAAATGACCTTCTGAATATACCACTTAGTTTTCACTAATATACTACACGAATTTCCTCTTTGTCTTTATATTAGTACTTAATAATCTGCAGATGCAATAGGTGCCATATCTACTGCAGGGTGTATCAGTGTAAGAGTATTTAAGTCAGAGGTTTCGAGTTTCCTGAACGACTTACTTTTCTCTACTTGTTTTATTCTTTAAATTTATAATTCAGCTTTTTGTGCAATGGTGATAGCCAAACAATGTATTAACTAGTAAAACATGGACCACCACCAATAACAGAATGAATACTGGCCAATATGTCCTAACAGTTCACATCAGATGGAATTAAACTCTGATATTCAATATCCTAAAATTTGCAGCTATCTCCTCTTACATATGGATATGGATAAGGTCTCATGAATTCACCTTTGATGTTTTGTTACACCTTCTACTTCTCAAATCCTCAATTGGAATCCATCGTATATAGCATGGCCTTGCATAAAACCCAGTGAAAACTTCTACTCAAACATAGTCAAAATAGCTGGAGAAGTGAATTCCAGAACTTGGGACCTGCCCTTGAGAATCTTTGCAGTACAAAACAAAGAACTAAGGATCGTTGGCAGAAATACATGTGGAATCATAGCTGCCATCATTGAAAACTACCTAGAGGAATAAAAATCCCAAGGAAACTAGGTTTCATTTGTTATCTCAGGGAATCATAAATCAACTCAGATGACATGAGTAATGATCTGCTGTGTCATTTGGAAAGGGAAGAACAAGAGGGGATATTTGGGCACTGGCTGGTGCCAATTCACGGAAGGTCTGGAGCCACAGACAGTGTTTGAGAACCCAGTTTCCACAGATAAAAAAATGCTATCACTGCGTGGGGAAATCTCTACTCTGGGCCAAATGTTGAGTTTTGCCAAAGTTGCTGTTGGGCCTCACCCAAACCCCTGCACCTACTTTGAACTCTTTTGGGGCCCTGATACTCTTGTATTGGTTCTTGGATGTCTAAGACATTTCAGTGAGGTGACTTGGGTGAATCTGAACTCCTCTGACCATGCTACTTGTCCTGAATGTTACATCTTGTCTCTTCTAGATCACTGCAAATATCTAAATGTATAATTACTTTATGGTTAGCTAGGTCTTTTCAAGTAATTAATGGATAAATAACTACCTTTACCACTGCCAGTCTATTTTCATTCCCCAATCAATTTATTCACCAATCAAATAACAATTTCACTAATAAAATCTCTGATCAAGAGCCATTTCCTGAGAAGACATGGAGGAAACAAATGCGTATTACTAAGTAGAAGCAGGCAATCTAAAAATACTACATGTTATATGATTCCAATTGTTGACATTCTGGAAAAAGCAAAACTACAGAGACAGTGAGAGGATCAGTGGTTTCCAGGGCTTAGCGTAGAGGGATGAATAAGCGAAGCACAGAGGATTTTTAGGGCAGTGAAACTATCCTGTATAACACTATAATGGTAGATACATGTCAGTATACATTTGTTAAAACCTGTAGAATGTAGAAGATAAAGAATAAACTCTATGGATTTAAGGTGATGATGTGCCAATGTACGTTGTAACAAATTGTACCACTCTGATAGCAGCGAAGGCCATGTACGCATTGGGGCAAGGGTAAATGGGGACTCACTGTACTTTCTGCTCAATTCTGCTATGAACGTAAAACTGCTCTAAAAATAAATTCTATTTTTTTTTTAACTTGGAAAATGCATGTTTATTAGAATTTGCCATTAGCCAAAGGCAATCTGTTTGGATTATTTATTTATTTTTAATTAATTAATTTTTTTATGGTGACATTGGTTAACACTACTTTTTTTTTTTTTTTTTTTTTTAAGAGCCACCTCCTTCTAGTACCTTTAAAGGATGTTCTCTCTATTTGTTAGAAATACTAAACTCATTAGCCTGGCACCAAACACCAACCGTGGGTTTTGCCAACTGATTTCCTCCAAGGAAAGGAGCCCTCCTTATTTTCCCTGTCTGCTCTCTGTGCTTCTCATGTACCCATGAAACCTTTATGTCTCAATTGTCTTTTCCTCTGTTGCCGTTGCAGAGTTCTTCAAGGTCCACTCAAATACCACTTTCTCCACCGTTCTCCCTCTATCCTCTACACCACTCAGTTATAGTTCTTACCCCTCAATGCCGATAACCAGCCACATCTCTGTGGTATCCCTTTCTATCTTGTTTTCTGGGCACATAGCTCACTCAAACTCATAGACTGTCAGTATGCAGGACTACTTGTAACATATTCTTACATTTCCAAAGGCACCTATAGAATTGTGCCTTGCTACTAGGTGTTCAAAAACAGAGTTGCTAAATAAACATTCCTTTGTTTTTGTTCAGGCCTTCACCCACCCTTCCTTTACATGACTTAGGGAGCAAGTCTTGATGAATCCTAACAATTGTAATTTTATCTCACTTGTTAATGATTGGTTTAGAAAAGAGCATGGATCCAATCTTGGCCAGTAATACACTGGGACTGGTATGGGGGATTCTAAGGTTTCCTTACAGAAAAAAGAGATTCATGCAAAGGGCGGCTTTCTTATGATTGCCTATAGATATCGTACAGATCATATAAAAACCTGGATTATCTATTTTATAAAGGTGATTACTATAAAGTTGTCAAATCTCATAGATTTGGACTTTATTAATTTGGTATTTTCAATAAGGCAGTGACTAAATTGAATTTTACCTTTGCTTTAAAAAGAATCTTATAAAACCAATTCACAGTGTAAATAACATTTTAGAGGGCAGAGTTAAACAGAAAGGTACTAAAGAAGATGATGACTAAATGGATGGATCAATGATATTATAGTTTATTTATTTATTCATTTAACTAAGAATTGATAAGCGCCTTCAGCTGTGATTACAGAGCCCCTTGAGGAATCAGAGAATCACTAAGACCAAATTGTGCCAAAATAACTTTTTAAAAGTATGCTTTCTCCTGAAATGGTAAATAGAGTCAGTGCTAATTAGAGCATATCTTAATTTCATCAAAGCATTTGAAACATCTTTTAGGATATTTTTCAACATAAATTTTTGTACAAAATATTCTAAAATTCAGTCACTGATTAACAATAAAAATTATTAAGATTGGGCTTTTCAATATGTCAAAACTCATGATACAAACCTACTTCCCAGTGATCACATAATGTCCTATTCTGTGTAACCAACTGTGAGGTCATTAAAGGAAGACTCTCTTAAGTATAAGGTGCTATCGACTATTCCTTGCTTTGGAATAATTGCATAATGTGACATTGATTCATTCTTATTTCTTAAGGGACTAGAAGGGGACGAAAGAGGTAAAAATTTCGCTGATCGGTTTCAGATGAATCATCAGATTTGGTCCATATGTCAAAGCAGTTCCCTTCTTCTTTCCAGAAATGCTCTTGGAATTGACTTTGGAACATTATGAAACAGTTGAATTTCAGAAAGTCTGTACATCATTAGTGCCGGTGGATGCACAATAGAGTAATCGTTACATGAGTGCAGCCTATCTTCTGAAAAATATCAAACCGAAGAAAAGAGAGTCATGGTGGTAGGTTCATCCATTGGATAGCCTTCCTAATGAGCAACGAGTTGTTCTTAAAAGTCTGGGGTCCACCAACCAGCATTGGTTGGTTACCAGTGATTTTTCCCAATGCTGCTCCCATGACGCAAGCAAACAGACACTACTTTTGTTCGAATTTCCCCCCACGCCCAAAAGTCACAAATGCCTTCTTGATGCTTTGGCTCCTGGAATTATGCTGCTCTCACAGCTGATTTCCTTTCTGGCAAGCTGCCTCCTGGTAAACATCAGTGGGTGAGCAAGAGTCTGTGTGGGTACAGAGTGGTGATATAGGGCTGTGACTATGATTATGCTTTTGGTCATCTCAATTCTAGATTGCATATTATAAATCCAGATTGTATTGGGGATGTTGGAAATAGAGGGAAAGGCTTGTTCACTTCTATTTAGGGAACAGTTATCAGAGTTTACCATTTCCAAACTTCTATTGTTTTAGAATTGGAGAAAATAAAGATGCAGCAGAATCTTCCTTTGCCTGGAAAATAATAAGATATTCAATTCTGGTTCAGTTGCTTCATCACCCCTTCCCTCTTGGCTTTCTTTTGCAGACCTATAACCTAAATTGGAAGATAGGCATGTTTCCTTATCTTAGGGTGATTGTCCCAGATGCAGATTCTAAAATGAAGATTTGTTTTTTAAGGGAGTAGAAGAAGATGGGTGGTGGATAGGAAATGCAGAAAAGCCAAGTAGGGCTATGACTTTAGGCCAAATTTCACAAAAGGTATTTGAGCCTGATCTTTCAGAACTGTGGAGTATAAATTGCACCTCCACATTTATCCCAAATTCAGGCAACAGATTTGGGCTTTCACTCTCTTTTGCAGGGAGATATAAACTTTTAGGTGCTTCTGCCTTTCAAGCTTACAGGCAAAGGGGTGGTATTCTGAGAGAGTTCACAAATGTGAACCTAGAAACAAAATCACACAGAAGCCGGGGAAAGGGCATACCAAAATGGTAAAATGGATTCATTTTATAGGTTTCAATGCTTGTCTCAGGAACCTATCAGAGTATGGTTTTGTGAGAGTCACACCAGGACCCAAACTCAATACAATCTGTACTTAGAAACTGATCTGGCTGAAATATTTTAAGGAATCATCAAAACCATTAGACTTATTGGCATTTGGTTTCATCCCTTTCTCTGCATCCCTGATCCGCCAAAGTCAGTTTTCTCTACTTGCTTTAGCTCCACTAATTCTTTCAGTTTATAAACACGTCCTCCTTCGGAAAGGTTTCCTTGATCCACTGAGGAGGTAGCACCGCACCTTGAACTCCTACCATTTAATGGGCACTCAGAATTGGCCTGGTGCTATGCATTTTTACAGATACCTTAACTCCCCAAATAGGCTGCAAGACCCTTGAAGGCAAAATTCTGTTATTGCCTCTGCTCACGTAGCACACTATACTTTTTTTTTTTTTTTGCCTCAGACAATTTTTAGGAGGATATAAAGGCATTTGGGGCAAAAAGAGTAAAAGAACTATATAGTATAAGTTAATGTGCTTAGTAACTACTCAATAATAATATCATTCATCTATTTAAAGTTGCTGCTTCTCTCTCCAAAGGAAAAAAAAAATCAATCCAGTCGTTCATCAAATTGCTATATAGTTTTTATACATTATACTTTTTCATTCCCTTGTTTCAGCTCAGAAAATATGAAAATATATTCCTGTGGAATGAGGAGGGGGATATGCTAAGTTTATTTTATAAGGACTAGTGTAAGGTTATCTAAAACCTAAAATATTTCCCTTCTAGGTCCCAAAAGTATGATTTCCTGCAAATAACTGAATGTAACAGAATCATCAAATGGCCAACAAGAACCTGAAGATGCTTGCTAAGTCAACCCTTATACTCTAAAAATCAGAAAAAGGGAAAAGAGTTGAAGAAGTTCACATTTGACAATTCTGATGCTTGAAAAATCAAGTAAACAAGTAAAGCTGCTGTCAAAGAATGTGAACAAGGACTTTTACAATTTAATCACACCTAACTCTTCAGCTCTTTTCTATTCACTCACTCTCTCAACATTTATCGAGCATCTAATATGTGCAAAATGCTGTGCTAGGTGCTGATCCAAAGATCAGGTTGGTTCTTACTTTAATTCTGAATCATTTGTGGATCTGAGTTATTACTGAAATCACAGAGCAGTGAAGCACATTATATCAAAATAACACCAAAATGAACAAAGCCATCTTTTAAAGACTACCTTTTAATATTAGGTTGACCAGCTCTTCCTATTTGTCCATCTGCTAAGCTTTAAAAGATTCTTCTCATTGCTGATAAGGTCAGTCACCCCGATGATCACCCAGTGTCCCCTTCACAGTGCATAAAAGGCGTCTTTGTTTTCCTTAGCATGAACTCAGAGGCAGGCCCAGGGAACAGTGAAACACCCGGGATGAAAATGAGGTGTCTTGGTGACAGTAAACTCCTTCTTCGGCCCCCATTATCGAGATCAACATGACTGAGTCACTAGCGGATGAAACCAATGATTGTTTTACTCTGCCTACCCAGAGTCACTGAGTCAGTGGGTAAACTGGGACCAGAACCCAGCCTTGTCCTACTGAGGCTGAGTGTTTCTACTATATTTATCCAGGGTCTCATGATTCTTAGTGCTTTTTTCTCTGCCCTCTAATTTGCACTGTGCCCGCTGTAATATCTAAACGGGAAGTTGCCAGCTAAAATGGTCATTATCCGAGAAATCTATTTAAACATGTTTATAAGGTCAAATGAAGTGGGTGGTGGACAAGCTAGACAGAAAACAACAAGAGCTTTGGTACAGCATAGCCAGTGAGACTAAAGCAGAAGAGAGGAGTGTTTTAACGTTGAGCTGGCACGTGGTGGGAAAGGCACTCTAACTAAAATTATATCTAAATGTGGGGATAAGCAGCCAAAATATTCAACCAACCAAATAATTTCTATTTAAAAAGTTGAACAATGGTTTGACTTATTTTAACTCAATGGCTTGAGAGTTCGAGGCAGCATGTCAATAGGGCTTCAAATCCAAACCTTGGAACGGATTTTTATATCCATAGTACATTCGAACGCGAGGGAAGAGTTGGAGTAATAAAGAAGGATACCCAGAATCGACCGAAAATGATAGACTTAACAATAGGTCACAGTGAGTGCTATAAAACCAGAGAGAAATAAGAAAATTGGAGGAACATCTAACTTCTCTCAGAGCCAAATCTGGACTTCCTGGACATTGAAAAGCGAAGAACAGCTTTCGGCCCCAGAAAAAGCCACATTTCACAGTTCTGAGCCCACCATCTCTGCTCCACTGACCTTGAACATCAAAGGGAAGGAAGGCGGCGGTGGGGGGCGAGGGGGGGGCGGCAGGGAGAAACTGTTTCCTCATTCCTGTTTCTAAGAAACATGGATATAAGTTGGGAGGCTTCAGGTGGCAAAGAGAATTCAAGCAGCTGAGAATGCTTCCCACACATTGTGCAGGAGCTTGCAAACCAGCGCATAAAGACAGAATCGGGCAATTAAATAGATTTTATGCAACCGAAAAAAATGCAGTATGGTTACCATTGGAAAATTTGATGCACATGTGCATGAAATAATTAAGTCACAGAGAAGACTTAGTATTTTTTTAACTATAAATAAAATTAATTTAATGAACTCCTTTTCATACTAAATTCACTTAGAAATATTTCTTCCTGGATCTTGATGTGTTACGGTTTGGGCTAGAACTGCATACCATTTGTTCTATATCTCTTCTCTTAAACCACAAAATTAAGCTTTTTTTGTCCCTTTCTTTCTGGTCCCCACTCTCCTTGCATTGTTAATGATTCCAGAAATGACGTATACAGGTCATTGCTATAAGAAAAGGAGAGAAAGTGAAGAATATTGGGAAAAAATTTAGGGAAAAGTGGAGCAAGTAGAAATAAGGGAGAATTTTCCGAATGATTGGGGGTGGGGTGGGCATGGGATAGAGAGATGAAAGTAGCTTTGATATTGAAGCAATAGATCTTCCTGGAACTGTGCTGATCAATACAGGAGCCACTAGCACGTGTGGCTATTGAGCACCTGAAACTGGTCTGAACTGCAATGTGCTGTAAGTACAAAATATAAATCAGATTTTGAAGATTTCATACAAAAAAAAAAAAGACTTCAAAGTATTTTATTAATATTTTTATAGTAATTACATTTTTAAATAAAAATATTTTGGACATACAGGGTTAATGAAACACATTATTAAAATTAATTTCATCCGTGTCTCTTTACTTTTTTAATGTGGCTACTAGAAAAATTAAACTTGCCTATGTGGCTCGTGTTATATTTCTGTCACACGGTGCTGTTCTCCATCTTCGTGAGAAGTAGTAGAGTAGCATTCCACTCCCTCCAGCCGTCTCTGCCACAACAATCCTCAAACGCTCAGCTCCAGATTCAAGTCCTGACATCATTACAAATCCTTCAACAGCAATGGTAATACCTGCAGTTCTTTTTGGAGGCAGGTGGCATATTTAGCAGCTGCTAGTTGTTGGGATGCAGGTCCATGGCTGCCATGCAGGCGCGAGGGGGAAAGGTGGGCCTCAGACCCTGTCCTGGGGCGTATGTAAGGTGGGCGGGGGGAGGTTTCCTAGACTTTCTCAGTCCTGCTGTATTTCTGACTAGCCCACCCCAGCCCCAAGTACCCCTGGCACGAATGGAGTTTTTTGTCTTCCTCACAGCCCCTTTGTCACAGTATTCTCTCCCTTAGGTACTTTTCCAAGAATTTACCTTTTTCTCTCCAATGATAGGTACTTTCAGAGTAACTTTGAGTAATCCATAAAAATCTTTTACAACTCCAAGGAAACCTAAGCCTGGCCTAGAGTATATTCAGGGTGCTATGACCTTTTGGCGATTTTGGAGCACAATCGAATAAAAAAAGGCCCCAGGAGGAGAGGAAAAGGAGGAAGGAAGAGGAAGGCAGTAGAACTGGTAGAGCAGGTACAATCAATGACTTCCAGGAGGAAGGAGGCAATTATCAATCAGTCGTTTTGATTTATTTGTGCATCCTATCTCTGTAAAGTCACCGCGTGCCATGGACAGCAGAGACAACATCCCTGGTGGTGCCGCTATCACAAGCTCAGCCCACCTGTTTTCAGGATTCTCAGGGAAGGTCCTGGGTTGATTTTGAATGTAGATATGACAATTGGAGTGGGAATTCTACACCACTACTGGAGGCGTAGCACAAATCATATGCTTCACTCAAGACAGGGGAGTAGCATCAGGTTCATCCGGATGAACTACTCATCAGGCAAGAAGCTCATCTTTGCGCGGAGCACTTTCCACACATCTGTAACTTCCATGCTCAGAGGACTGTAGCAGGGGATGAGGTAAGATGCCACACACACGAGTAGAGCACTGTCCCTGGCATGTAGCAGATAAGTGTTCAGTAACTACTGGCCTTATTGGGGCTCATGAGAATGCCTAGGTATTGAATGAATGCATACTCTTGAGCTCATCCATTTTCTTATTCTGTCCCCTGTCTCCTCTAGAAGCCCAGAGCAACCCATCTCTCCTCTGGATCACTCTCCGCTGCTCTGTGTATCCGTATCAAGGCAAACAACTCCCTTCATCATCTTCCAGTCTTAACTCTCACCACTCCGGCTGCCTCACTCACTCACTCCAACCTTCACAAGAGCTCCCAGCACAAGCCAAGCCACCCTCTCTCATGGCATATATCACACAGTTTTGTAATTGCCCCGTTAACTTGTCTGTCTTTGCCCATTTATTCATCTTAGCATCTCCAGTGTCTACTGTAATCATTTCCTGAGAGTCTTGAGAGATGCACTCTGAGATTGTCACTAATCTCTAGATTTTTAAATAATTTTTTCTTTATTTCTTTTTTACTATCCAATCTAAAGCTTTTAGGTTCAATGTCAATCATTCATTTTATTCAGACAGCTTTATTTCAAACAACAGCTCCAGTACCTACTAACGGAGACCTTCGGCAAGTCATTTCATCTCTCTGTGCGTCAGGTTCCTTATCTGTTCCATGGAAAACAATAGTGCCTATCTCAACAAATACTTGTCGAGTGCTAGCCTGATGTCAGGCTCTGTGCCAGGAAGTGAGGCGACAGCCATGGAGGGGAACCAGATCATGCCTGCCCTCCTAGAGCTTGCATTATCCTAGCAGATTTCCTCAGCTTTTCCTCAGAGACTCAGATTTCGAATGTGTCCTTGGAGTCCAGGAATTTGTGTTTTTAACAAACACCCCAAGTGTTTTGATATAGGTCATTGCTAAAACACATTCCGAGAAATACTGAAACTAATCCATTCCCCTGCATATGTATGATTTAAATTCCTGCTTCAGTTCAATCATAAATCTTTATATATCCTGAACCTTTGAGAAGAGCCAAAACTTGGAACACCATGAGACTCAAGAACAGAGGCTGGCACATGGTGGAGGGATGGGAGCTCGTTTGTCGGAAAGGTTTGAACATGTGCGGATGTGGAAGGATGAGGCACAGGAAAGGCAGGGAAGTCTCTCCAGGTATTAATGATTCCCATGTGGCTCTTTAGGAACTGAGCGAGGACCACAAAAATGGTGAAGTTATGTTCGTGTCTGCCAACTGTGCTCTTCCTTATTTTCCCAAAAAAGACTAACTTGGAAAGAAAAATACTTTTGAGTTTGTTTGTTTCTAGCATTATTGACTTCTTCAAAAAGTAGGTGGTTGAAAATAGAAATAGATTCAAGCAAGTGTTAAATACAACTGGGGTGATACACCCACAGTGAGGTATTATTTCCAGAGATGATTTAGGACACTCTCTTCACCTGTACTTTGAAGTAATTTTGGAGCAGCCCCTCTTCCTCACAAACCTTCATTTCGTTGGGATGTGCAGTGTGTCCAGCTAATAATCCACACTTCCCAGAGTACTAACCCACAAGGTGTGAGCAGAAGTCTTGTGGGTGGGGCTTAAAGGAGGACAGACCTAGCAAGTCTGCTACGCTTTAATTCTTTGTTCCTCTCAGGTCTTCCCAGATACCTTGGCCTTGGTACCTTTAAGCCATTTTGCCAAAACCATTAATCACTACCTTCTGGACTTTTTGAAAAGTGAGGTAAATCAAATTCCTCACAAAATAAAAGCCACAGTTTGGGGAGTGGGTGTTGCTACTTGTAGCTGAACTCATTTTCTGATATAGACATCAGGAAATAAACATATTTACTGCCATGACTAGTGATAAATACAGACCTATTTCCCTAGAAAGGTATTGAACTAAGTGAGAATTTGACTCTGCATGTTAGAGACAAACTGTTTTTGTGATAGTCCTTCATCTCTTTAAAGTAACTCATTACTCCTTCGTTATTTTGATTATTATTTAAATTAAATTTTATTTAAGAGAATAATATTGTTAATAAAAGTCATGCAATAATTTCTTACGTAAATTCAGGCACTAAAAAAAAAAACCTTCAAAGGGCTCACAGCTTTAGAAATTACATAGTACCTGTACTTATAAAATCATAGACTAGGAATTATTCCATTGTTAATTGGGGGCTCAAAATGGGCAGCTGCAGTGGAATATATCAGGAAATATTTCTTGTCAAATTAACTTTTGGAAAGCTTCTAGGCCAAAAGGCTGTGTAGCTAATGCGGGAATAACCAGAGACCACCATTTATCCCATCAAATGACTGAATTCTACCAGTCTGCAGGTCAGCCGAGGTTAATGAACCCCACCTGTGTCCATAAGGACCCCTGAAAATCAACCTCAGGTGGGGGTCACTCAGTGAAAAGATATCCAGTAAAAATCAACTTTTTTCCTCCTTCTGGGGAGTCGAGATGATGTTTACAAATAATTTCAAGGTAATTCTTGAAACAATGTCATACAGTTTAGAGAGGCATTAAATTCATCTCCCTAGACACTGAACAGGATTTGATTCCAGGTCTAACTATAAAATAAAGAAAATAATTTTAACCTTACATTTAGGTATTTACAGAGCATGTCTGTAATTGAAATGAATAAATCCTAAACTAAATTTTTCCATTGTAGGAACTTAAACTGCTGGTTGTTTCTATAAACTATATCTTCAAAGGCTCAACACCATTTTTCCTCTCTTAATTCCTATTATAAGACAATAAATCTCTTTATGGAAATAATACAAATAACCACTGCATGGCATATGTAGGCCATATGTTCTAGAAAATCTGTAAAAATGTTTCATTTGTGTCTTGATGAAAGGCACAACAATCTTCCAAGAACGTTAATCATTAATTTTGGAAATGTCGAATTAATATGGGAATAGGGCTTAGTGAATATCTGTCAAAGAAAGATTCATTCATTCAACAAATGTTTCATGAGGCCTGACTACGCTGCAATTTAAGAACTGTGCCTTTCCTGGCTAGAGTGGCATTTGTATGTAATAATGTGAATGATATCATATCATATTTTTAAAATGTGTTTTAGTTTAAGATTTTCTAAAACAAAATGCTCGAGAAAAATTATTTTAGGGATCAAGAAGGATATTTTATAAGAAAAGATAACCATCCAGTCTTTTCTCATCAATAAACTTCCCTGAGATTTCGGTTAAGGCTCGTTAAAGTGAAAGTAATATAAACCTGCTAAAGTAAATTTACACATCTTAGGACAGGAAGTGTAGCTGGGCCTTACAAGGACTTAGACCAGAAACTGTAAAACTGTCAGAACCAAGTCAGTTTCCCCAACTCTCACGTGGTGTCTTGCTTCTGCTTTTGTCTCCATATCTGCTTCATTCTATTTTTCTTTCTGCAGACTAGCCTTCTCTGCTTCTGCCTGAGACCCCACTTCACATCATAATCTGGCTCAAAAGTTCAGCTGAATCTGGCCAGCACCTTAGAATCTTAATTCCAGGTTCTGGGAAAAGAAGATTTGATTGATTCCTCTTGGGTTGGGTGTCCCTGACTAGTCCATTCAGCTTTGACAATGAAGGAGAGGTTACAGGATTAGGATACACCATAGGAACCCACTGTGAGTGGTGGCAGGAGGGGTTCTCAGAGATGAAGAGCGTGGACTGAGCAGGCACCTCCAATTTTTTCTTCATTTGAACTAAACAGAAAACGTTTTCAGTTGTGGGTTTTAGCATAATGATAACAGTCTAATTCTAAACCTCACTCAGCTTTGCAGAAAACTACCAGAAATAAATGTATTTATCTCTCTTAGCTGGAAGCAAAGTTGCAATTCATTCTTCCCTGATCCTCTGAAGCAAACGAGTTTTACTAAGCATGACAGAACCATGTGACCTTTTTTTTTTAAAGGATGTCTTAAGAGGTGTGCTTTCCACCTGGGAGTTTCTTCATGCATTTCTATCGTTCTTCAACCTGATTTCTCTCCTAAGACACAATACTCCACATAGTTATGAGTAGATTTGATATAATTTTCATGATTGTGCTGGCTTGGAAATCTGTCACTGCTACCATAACGTTATACAATCCTCAGAAAACACTCCTTCGATTCACATTTAGAAAATCTAAGCTGTTCCATCTTCCCATAGTCAGATCACGAGTTTATATCTATTTCAAATTTGCCAGTATTGTTTTCAGAGCTGACTCTGCCTTGTCTCAAATCTTCTCCTGTGGTTGCTTCACGGTAGCTCTTACCTGGCGACATGGCAGCAGAGTTTCACTTGAAGCCTTCTTCTTCCTATTAAGGAAATCATGTCAAAGCTTTTCCCTCACTGCTTCGATTCTCACAAACTAATCTCAGTGAAAAATTACACAGCTGATGAATATTTAAAAGATGTGGAAACACGGTTTATTAAATACAGCTTCCCTCCCAAACACGAGAAACTGAATTAGCTCTTCTATTCTCATCATACAACATTTGTCAGGTGAGCACAATAGGTGACCACTCTGATGACGGGATCTCACCGAGGGTCTCAGACTTTCTCAGCAGAGATAATAACTTTCTCAGAATAAAATTAATTTGAGTTTGTATGCTTTTATTAAAAATATGATTTACCCAGCTCCTCTAAAGCTTTTTCAAAACACGTCTACAGATGATCTTACTTTGTCCTTACAACAGTTCTATGAATGAAGCAATAATAATAGTGAAGGAAAAATATTATTCATCCAATTTTAAAGATGAAACCACCAAGACCTGAAATAACTAAATTTGTGACTTTACTCACAACCTTTCAAAGGAGCTTCGCCCTGATCTGTAGAAGAAGTGGGGTGAACCAAGGGTTCCCCAAAGTCTCGTCCAGCAGCACTATTTAATTTTTAATTAGTATTTTCCCAACAGAATGCACAGTTTAGTGATAGGGCTGAGGCTTAGAATTCAGACTTGTTTCCAGGTTCTTTGATGAGGAATAGGAGAATTTCATGAGCTTGAACAAAAATAGAATGTTACAGCTCCAAAGAGTTTGAAGCTGCTGAAGTAGAGCTTCCATCTCTAAGATCATGACAATACCCAGAGTGAATTATAGAAGACAGTGTAAATAATTCTAAGGGTGAAGCTCAACTTTCATTGGCAGAGTCTTAGCAACAAGTGGAATATTTGAGGCAGAACAAAAAAAAAAAGTTTATCTTTCAAGCTGTAAAATGGTCATGTTGAAAAATTCCATCCATTTTCTAGCTAAATGGCCTAAATAAAGTTACAAATGCAGGTGGACCCAGAGCCATTTTTCAAAATGGAAAGGTTTTTATACAAGTAACATAGTTTTCAAAAGATCTTTGGATCATGGCTTGTTGCCTGGGCCAGATTTAGCTAATGGGTCAGAGGCAAAACACTCTAAGCCCAGCATGGGACTGCTAAAATTCCACCCTCAAGTGTGTGCTTGAGCTGCAGTGGGTGCTTGTCCTCCAGGGTAGAGGAGTCCAAACACTCAGGGACACTGAGCCTCAGTTCAGGAAGCCGGTCACCAGATAACTTGCTTTCCTAGACCAGCTGTGAACTTGACATTGCTTGGCAGAATCTTTAACTATCATGAAATAAAAACCCTGGACCAAGCTACACAGTTCTACCTCGACCAATATTTCCAACTTGGAGGTTCTGCCCTTGTGATTTTTTATTATGGGCTTACAATTGAAATGACTACTTTTTTTCTGTCCAGGGTGTCTTTGCTTTTTTTTTTTTTAAAGCAGCCTAATTGAGATATAATTTGCACATCATAAAATTCAACCATGTAAAGTGTACAATGTTTTTTAGTATGTTCAGAGTTTTGCGACCATCACCATAATCTAATGTTTGGACATTTTCATCATCCCCCAAAGAAACCTCATACCCAGGAACAACTCCAGATCCTCCAACCCCAGCTCTAAGCAACCATTAATTACTCTAGGTATCTCTCTGTGGAGAGCTGCCTATTCATTATGTGGTCTTATAGGACTGGCTTCAGTAGCATCATGTTTTTAGGGTTCATACATATTGTAGCATGTAATAGTACTTCATTCCTTCCTGTTGTTGAATAATATTCCATGGTATAAGTATATCACATTTGTTTATCCATTCATCACTTAATGGCCATTTGGGTTGTTTCCACTTTTGAGCCATTATAGATAACGCTGCTACGACCATTCACATATGAGACTGTGTGAACACATCTTTTCTTTTACTTTGGGTAGATAACTAGAATTGAATTGCTCCACTGTGTGGAAATTCTATGATTAACATTTTGAGGACCTGCCAGAGTGTCTTCCGTAGCTCATTCTATATTCCCGCTGGCAATGTATGAGGATTCTGATTTTTCCACATCCTTGCTGACACTTGTCATTGTCTGTGTTGTCCATGGTGTCTTAATACAAATGGCGTGTCTTTCCCAGTTGACTCTTCATTGGAGTTTTGGTGACTATGGATGATGACGGTCCATCTCTTTGATGGAATCTCTTTGGGGACTCTCAAAATGCCTATTTTGTACACCCCAGTCAAACCACTCCAAACATACTGGGAGAAAAGATTCTCTATTGTTTTTGCATGATGTGATGACTTTTAATTTCACTGATATAGTTAGCCATTTAATAACTCCGGTCTTCTTCTCTTTAGGGTCCCTGGACTCAGAGATCCAAGCACAGAGAAGAGAGGAGATCATTCAGCCAAAAGGAGAGTTTCAGACTTCTTTAAAATCGCAGTCAACTCAGAAACTCATAATGCAATCACTACTTATTATTTTGATATATAACAATACCATCTGTTTGTTTTTTAAAAAATAAAAAAATAAGGCTATAATTCAAAGCCTATATATCACTGTTTCTCAAAATGATGAGTGACCTGCATCAGAATCCCATGGGAGGGGAGCGGCTTGCTAATTATCAAATGCCCTGCTCTACTTCAAAACTATCATATTGTAATCTCTAGAAATGGATAAAAGAATATAAATTTCTAAGAAGGGAAGAGGTGAAGTCTGGTGTGCCCTAACATTTAAGAATTCCAATTAAGATGGGAGTATGTGTCTGAGCCTGGCCGTCATCTGGAGCTCAGGGTCATATGCCCCAGAGGCTGTTTGTATTTATATCCCAACTAGGGTAGTAAGGAGGCCAAATGGGGAAATTCAGCCAAGTGAGGAAGACGCAGTACTTTGGTAGAGCACAGGCAGCAACACTCTTACTAAGGAGGATCCCAGAGGCGAGGCCCCTTAACTTACCTGAGACGGGTCGGGATGCACATACCATACCTAGTTTAAGGTTTGGGACTATTGTGTTCATCGCACTGAGCCGAGCCCCTTCAAGAGGACTTGAGTCGTGGCTCTTTCTGTGAGTAGAACTGAACAATCCAGCACGTGAGACCTGGGACCTGAGTGGAGAGGCCAAGAGACGACCTGAGAGGCTGGGTTGGAAAGAACCATAGGGTGGTCCTGCCCACTCAGCTCTTCAGGTAGGGCAGCACACATAAGCTCTGGAGTGGCGAACCCTAAGGAGCAGTATTTGGGTGTCTCTCAGGGATTTATCTCCTAATCCCCAAAGAGAGGGGATTTTAAGAGTGGCAACAGCAGCAGCAGAAGAGTTACACCCAGTAGGCTGTAGCCACTGCTCCAAAGTATTCTTCCTCACTGATGGCAGGCACAGTGACAATTAGGTAGCTACCCCTGGTAGACTGACCTCTGGGAAGGGCCATGGTGGGGGGCAGAAGGCAACTGGGCAGCTGTTTCCAGGAGAAAATGTTCTCCCAAAGCCTGCAGCCCCCAGTGGCAAGAAAATGGCTGGCGGAGAAGGAAGTGGAGAAGGAACATGCCTCCTTCCTCTGAACTCTGCACAGGTGACAAAAGTCCCATCCCAGCAGCTGCAGCCAAGTGCAGATTCTGGGTCCAAAGTGTTGATTCAAAGGAGGAGAAACCAATGAGGTGAATCTAAGCAATAATCCCTGATGGACCCTGATGGGGCTCAGAGGTCAAGTCCTCAAAGGGTGGATGTGGGGTCCTAAGTGGACAGAGTCAGCGCTCAGAAGGCAGATGAAGCCTGGACTGAAACCAATGAAGCCAATCACAGGTGACAACTGTGAACCCTATGGAAGTGGGGGGTGCCTTTATCCATTGGCAGGGGAGGGCACGGAGCCAGGGGGAAAGCACAGACAGGTTGAGAGCTTGTGCTCCCCATGACTGCTGGAGCTGGCCCCCGGAAAGGGTACATTTGGGAGGAGAGATGTCAGGACTGAGTCCCTCCTGGGCCTGGCATATTCCACCCAAGGAGTGAGCCTGAACCTTTCTGGTTCTTTCTGGAAGGTGCCAAACAAAAAAACAAAAACAAAAACAAAAAACAAAAAAACACCTGAGGCACAGGAAAGGCGTTCTCAAACTAATAGCTGGAGTTTCAGTAGAAACCAAGGGTTGTGTTACTGTTTGTCTTTTAAATTCTCCACTAGGGTCACGGGTATAAACCTAGTGAGTTTATTATTTGGAAGATTCCTGAACACTCTCAGTCTATGCTGCATGTGCACACACACACACACACACACACACACACACAAACACCTATAAGCACAATCAGATACCACAGACCACACACATTACAAACACTGCTCTAGAAAATGTAGAAGAGTCGATGCTGATCCATCTGATCTGCCCTTGAAAACAGATTCTTTTTCAGCCAGGAGACAAAGGGAGGAAGGCTGGTGAGGGCTGGGACACCAAAACTCTGTGGGCTGGAAACCTGAGAGGCTTGGTTCCCTTACCAAACATGAAGGATTTCCTGGTCAGAGCCGGCCCTAAAATGACAGAAGGGCCCTGGAGCTCCTGGCATTTTGGTATTTCCAGCAATTAGTGGTGTTGAAAAATCCTTGAGGAGAAAAAGAACCCAGGTAGTGATTTCACAAAGGGAGAACAAACAAACAAATCTTTACTTTGGGGTGGGAAGGTGAGCCAGATTTCTACTTCAATTTTAAGAGAAACGCAAGTCTGCATTTTATCTGTTCAGACTGGCTCTTGGGCACTTGGGAGTGTGACGAGAAGACCATTGTCCCTCAGGTCAGACTATGGATCCAATTTTTATTCTCTGTCAATTATGCCATTTCACGTTTTCAGACAGATTTAAAGTTGTTATTTGGGAATCTTAATGTAAACAGAGACTTTCAAAGTGGCCTCCTGGTGCTGCCTAGAAGGCTGAGTGGGGACACACTTGAGTGGTGACCGAGTGCTGATAACTGGAGAGGGATGAATTTATGAAGTGAGCAGCTCATCAAAAACACAAGTCACTCAGAATTCATCGAAGCAGGTGCGAAATGACCAGGTTTCAACAGCTGAGGTAGGATGATACTTTGTAATAAGAGAAGCTCCATTCCTGGGACAGGGTCGAGTGAGACCAAGACTAACCAGGGCACGCTGTGACCGAAGCCGGCACTCCGGAGCTGAACCCACGCAGAGATGACAAGCCATGGGCTCAGTGGGGAATGTAGGGCAGCCAGGTGGGAGCTGACCACAGACCCCCAACAGCCTCCTGGGCTGAGAGAGAGCCTAGCCTCAGCAGCAGAAGGTGACACGAGTACAATATGGTGCACACTGCAGGCTTGTACTTTTTCAATAAAAATATTTTTAAAACAGTTTTAAATATTTCGCAAACCCAAAAAAATATCAGCAGCCATGGGGATGACTTTACTCATGGTTTTCTGCTTCTTTCTGGCAAAAGATTGAGTCGATAATGAGCCTGTTCTTTGTCTTCCAGTGTAAATGCTCAGTCTCCTTAAAAGTTAATTCAGAATGAAGTGCAAAATTCTCATTTTTCTTTTCTTTTAAAAGCATGCCAACCCAACAAAGTGGGTGAATTTTATTGACAGCACTTTTTGGAGTTGAGTAACCCACCTTCAAGAAAAAAAACAGAGCACTGTTGTGGGGCCCAAAGCTGAAGGGCATGAGGCCTAGAGAGTGGAGCGCAGAGCAGCCTTTCCTCATGCCTGACAACACGGGTCGCTTTGAGATCTTTGAGAGGGCGCCCATGTGCCACCACGGCCTCCATTTGGCAGGGGGAGTCCCCCTTCACAGCTACACTCCAGAGTCACCACACAACCGATGGAAAAAAAAAAAAAATGGATCCGCAAGCTGAGTGAAAGCCACCACCAGCCTGTTATTGAGCTTGTTTGCTTTGTGTTTTTAATAAAAAGAAATAGTGTGAAATGCTATGGAGGAAATAGAACGTTCCAAGTAAACTCACGCTGGGTTGTCTTCTTGCAGACCAGACATTTGAAGCAGTGGAAAACTAAACATTGTTTTACCCTTTCTGCTTTTCTTTTATAATCTTTGACACCCCTTTTGAGAGGTCAGAGTTTCAGGCAAGACCGGGTACAGAACTTGCAGGGCCCAGTGAAAGATGAAAAAACAGGGCTCTGTTCAAATATGGCGACAATAGAATATCAGCCAAGGAGGGACACTTCAGAGCTTGGTTCTAGGGCCTCAGAGATTGCTTTACCCTTTATATGCTTCAGGTACAAAGCCTAGGGCCAGTCAGGCCTTTGTTTCCTCATTAGACAAGGCATTGCTGCTTGAGGTAACTCTTCAAGCTCTGCTATCTTGCTGGAGCTGTCACCCCTTCCTCCATTTCAGGCCAGTTGCGGAAACGGTGAGGTTTCAGCCACAAAACCAAGATGGCAGGGCAGCTGACTGACCCGCAGCCATAGAAAACACTGGGGTTTCTATTTCATTTCCCCAAAATAATATATATTGTGGGATTTTTCTTTCTGATCATAAAAAAAAAATAATAATACATGTTTATTGAAGAAAATGTAAAAAATACAGAAAAGCCTGAAGAAAACAAAATCATCAGTACTCCAACCACCCAGATGTAACTACTGGTCACATATTGTTATGTATCCTAATTTTTGCTTTGTATGTTTTTCGTGTGTCTCTCTGTGTGTATGTATGTGTGTATAAATTTTATAAAGCTAGGATTATACTCAAATATTGTTTTATAACCTTTTTAAACTTTTTATTTTACTCCCCTTGTCACTGAATATTCTTTAATCGCTTCATTTTTAGAGGTCGTACGGTAGTTATATATGGATATAGAGAGAGGTTATATATTTATAACACAAGTTATTTAACACACGTTATCTACATATCTATTATAGTCTAACACATACACATATATGTG
Organism: Pteropus alecto; assembly: GCF_000325575.1. Lineage (NCBI taxonomy): Eukaryota > Metazoa > Chordata > Mammalia > Chiroptera > Pteropodidae > Pteropus > Pteropus alecto. The sequence continues at coordinate 1,467,358 of NW_006441995.1, read as the reverse complement.
TATACACACAACAAAATATATTTAAGGTGGATCATATAAATTTGGTCATTATTCACAAAAACAAAACAATCTATGTGGGGCCATACTGGTCAGGCTGAAAATAAAATTCCCTCTGCTCATTTCGCAGTGTGAGAATGAAGAGTCAACTTCATTTTTTCAGACAGAAATTAAAAATAAAATCAGGGCATCCTTAGCCTCTGAAACAGTTTTATCTCTGCACACTTGGCATAGTGTACCAAATAATTAGTTTGCTGCATGTAATTCTGCCGGTGAATGGCATTTCTTGATACTCTCAAGTGATGACTCATTTGGAATTGACAAATGTTCCTGAGCAGATAACCAGTGATATCCTTGCTCATCAAACTGGAGCATTTCCTCCCGCAGTCACGCAGGTGGGGGTGACAAAAAGCCTCCAGATTAAAAAGAATAACACTAATGATACACCAAAATTATTCTAAGCATGAAAACATGTTTCAGAAGTGGCTTTCATTTCAACATTCTTTCAACAGTTCAGTCAACTTCTCGTAAAATTAACAGTAATTACTTTTTTTTTAAGGGCCGGTGTGTGCTGGTATTTTTGTGTGATTTGTTTTGTTATTGAAATATGCTACCCTGGAAAATACTCTGCTATAAATGCTATTCTTCATAAACATGAGCAGGGCGGCTGATACACAGCTTTGCAGCTCTCTTTGAACTGCATTTTCTTCTGCTTTCTACTGCCTTCTCCCCTCAGAGCCTGAGTCTGGGAATAAGAACGGGAGCCGCAAAGGTCATGAAGATCCTGTGGAAACAGAATCTCTCCTCAGAGGCAGAGCTGGCTAATGCTGATCAGCAGTCACCTTGTGCCAGGCGCTGTGCTGGATGCTGTCACGCACTGTCTCTTGTTAACCTTCCAGCAGCCCTCTGAAGTATAACTAGTCCAATTTTTAGAGCAGAAAACTGAGGCAAATCAGCCAAGTGTCTTGACTAAAGTCACTCCACTGTTAGGTAGCAAAACTGAGATGGGAATCACATCTTACTCTTTAAGCAAGATTGCTTTTCCAAGTAAACTGCCCCTACCTCTTTGGAAAGACAAGAACAGAGACCTACCTGGTCCTGTTTCTCTGCAATGTTCTCAGAGTGGTTCTGGTGAACGGTGGTATGTGGCAGCTTGCAGAATGATTTTTTCCAAAGTCCCCACACTTGACAGCATCCACTAGTAAGTGACCAGCTCCTCGTCGTGTGTATTCCCTTAAAGACTGTAACCTGAGCTAAACAACCAAGAAGAATGAGCCAAATTTTCTTGGTGATCTTAACGATAACCTTAATTTTTGGACTTTCCCTAAGAGTTGAAAGAAGAAAAAATGTATTTATGCGTTTCTGCACACACATGTGCCCACACTGGACATGATGCCATCAAGACGAGGAGCTGGGCAAGAGAAAGAGCAAAGGCCTCAGGAAGTCTACCCCAGAACACGATAAACCTGAAGTCCCTCCCGCCCCAGTGCCACAGACCCCAACTGACTTATTTCCACAGGCTTCGCTGAAACTCAAAGTGAATTACATGAAAATTTAAATTGAGAAGCTCTGCTTGAAACTCCATAGGTGGGATTGTCAACCCTGGTTACACATGAAGATTACCTGGGAAAATCCTTAACTGGACCAAGAGATGGGCCCATCATTAGATTTTGATTTGATTTGTCTAGGGCGTAGCCCAGGCAGGGATATGTCTTAAAATTTTCCCAGGTAAGTTTGCCAGATTTAGCAAATAAAATTAGAGAATACCCAGTTAAATTTGGATTTGGATAAAACAACAACAACAACAACAACAACAATTTTTTTTTTTTACTATAAGTATAGCCTGTGCAATATTTGGGACATACTTACATTAAGAAATTATTATTTACCTGAAATTTAAATCTAACTGGACAGCCTATATTTTATCTGGCAACTCAATTCCCAGGTAATGCTAATATTCATCTAGAGTTGAAGACCTCTGCTATAAAAAAAAAAAAAAGCCTATGGTTATGCAAATACTTGTCCTGGAATTTCCTAAATGGTCTTGATTTTAAATATTCTCTCCCATGGTGTCATGGGTCACACTTTTCAAAGGAAGGACTTTCTCATTATGACTGTGAGCAACCGTTAGGCCTGTGCAAGTCTAGTAATGCCAGTGGATGGAAAAATGAGTTGCCAGGTGACCTATATATACAAGATAAATCCTATATTTAATGACTTTTTTTTTCCTGTGTCATATATTGATTTTGTCAGGACTCTTTAAATGTTTTGTATCCAGTTATTTTTTAAAAAATAAATTACCAAAATTTGGCAGCCAAAGCTATCTTTTAAATTTAATTGGGTGTTCTATATTTTTATTTGTGAAGTCCAGCAACTCTATGGAGAAACCATTCAGCTAAAACCCTGGGGAATTTATCCTGAGAAATTTGTCCTCCCAGATTTAGTAATTGTCTCAACCTCTGTTAAAGTTTTTCACTTCAGACCTCTAAACTTTAGCAAGTCAAGTCTGCTGGAAAAATATGGCTACTTTACTAGCCAAAAATTTCAGTTCATTCTTTGCTGTTCCTGTTATTTAAGTTGAATTTAATAGTTTGGCACTTATCTCACTCATATATCACACATGAGATAAATTAGTATTGACAGACATTTGTTGTTAATAAAATGATTCCAAACTTCTTGGTATTTTCCTTCTTGCATTATTTTGAAAAGAATAAAATTAAGACAAGCAGTGGCTATAAAAACAGTGAGCCAGGACCCAAAGATAAGCCAGGATGAACATGAACCAATTATTCATGAACTGCTGGCTCCCACAAAATCCCAGAGTTGTAGATACTACAGAAGAGATGGGGAAGTTGATGGGTCTCAAGTGTGCTCAGCCAAATAACAGAAACATTGTGAGAAACCTTCAGGTACAGTCTTGATTGGGACCCAGCTGGCCGGTGGTTCCTGGTGGTGGAGGGGTGGGGGATGCTGATGACCTTATACCAGAGAGTGCCTGGAGCATGACTGAAGCACCCGCCAGCCTCCGAGAAAGAGCTTTTATTTGTATTATGTCTCTCCCTCACATTCCTTGCCCTGATTCCTACCCCCAAACTTACTGTGGTCTAGAAAACAGTAGATAGAAAACCTGATTTTGCCAGCTTGATGTTCAGATGAAAAAGTATCCCAGTAGGCATCAAGAAAGACCAAAAAGATGAAAAGAATGAGAGAAGAGTTAAGAGAAGCATTAATATCTTTCTAAGAGGACTCTCAGATAGAAAAAAGAAAGTAAACAGAGAAAAGGAAATAATGGATCAAGTAGACAACAATCAATCACATGTACAGAAGATTTTAACAACATGATTAAGAAGTACTAATATTAATATAAGTGCTATAATAGATATTAAATAAATACATATATATATGTATATATATCTTCATTCCCAAGAAACCAAATTCATAGTCTTTCAAGCTCACCTGGAACTTCACAAAAACTGTACATGTTCTTGGCTTTAAAAAATAATCAAGACATTTCAAGGCATTCATGTCATACAGACTAACTTCTCTGACCACAGTGCAATAAAATTAAAAATCTACAAAAGAGAGATTTTTAAAAAATTACATATGTCTGGAAACTGAAAAAAGATACAACTAAACAACGTTTGGGTGTAACAACAAATAAGAAGCTATTAAAAACCCAGAGCATTGTGGCAAGTAAAGCATTACATTTCAAAATTAATGGGATGCAGCTAAAGTAGTGCTCAGAGGGCTAGTGAGAGCTTTAAATACATGTAACAAAAAAAAAAAACAAGAAAGATGGAAAATGAGCTAAGTATTCAAATCAGGAAGGTAAAGATTAATAGAGCATAAAGAAACAAGAAGGAAGAAAATAAGAAAGATGAGATTGTAAACAATTAGAGAGAAAGAGAGACTAACGAACATGAAAAATGAAAGCCAGGTTTTTGAAAAGCTCTCATGACTGATTAAAGTGGGGAGGAAACTGCTCACTTACTACCAACTACAGTAATCAAAATGTGGTATTGGCATAAGGATAGGCATATAGACCGATGGAATAGGACCGACAGCCCAGAAATCAAACCTCGCATTTATGGTCAGTTGATTTTCAACAAGGGTGCCAAAACTATCCAATGGAGAAAAGACTATCTTTACAACAAATGGTACTAGGATATCTACATGCAAAAAAATGAAGTTGGCCTCTTATCTTATAGCATATGCAAAACTTTACTCCAAATGAGTCAAAGGCCTGAATTTAGGAGTTAAAACTGTAAAACTCTTGGAGGCAACACAGGAAAATCTTAATGAATTTGGATTTGGCGATGGTTCCTTAAATATGATTCCAAAGCACATGCAACAAAAGAAAAAAACAGATAAGCTGGACTTCATTACAATTTAAAACTTTTGTACATCAAAGAACATTGTTAAAAGAGTGAAAAGACAACCGACAGAATGAAAGAAAATATTTGCAAACCATATATCTGATAAGGGATTAATATCCAGAATATATAAAGAACACCTACAATTCAACAAAAAGACCAAAAAGCCAATTAAAATATAGACAAAGGGCTTGAATAGACATTTTTCAAAGAAGAGATACAAAAGGCCAATGAGCACATGAAAAGATGCTACACATCATTAGTCATTAGGGAAATGCAAATCAAAAACATGATGAGATACTCTTTATACTTACTAGGATTGCTATACTTTAAAAAAAAAAAGAAAGAAAGAAAAGAAAATGACAAGTTTTGGTGAGGAGCAGAGAAATTCGAACCGTGCACAGCTGGTGGGAATGTAAAATGGTGCAGTCACTGTGGAAAATAGTCTGGTGTTTCCTTAAAAATTTATATACAGAATTGCCATATGATCCAGCAATTCCTCTCCAAGGTACATACGTAAAAGAATTGAAAAGAGAGACTCAAACACTTGTACAACGATGTTCAGAGCAGCATTATTCACAATAATCAAAAGATGTAAACAATCCAAGTGCCCATCAACAGATGAATGGATAAACAAAATACGATATAAACATATAATGGAATATCATTCAGCCATAAAAAGATACAAAGTTCTGTTACATGCTACGACATAGATAAACCTTGAAAACATGATGTTAAGTGAAAGAAGCCAGACATAAAAGGACAAATACTGTATTTCCATTAAAAAAATGCTCAAAATCACCAATCATTAGGGAAGTGCAAAACAAAACCCAATGAGATATCACTTCACACCCATTAGTTTGGATATATAAATATGTATAAATATATATCAACACAAAAATAACAAATGTTGACAAGGAGGTAGAAAAATTGGAGCCCTGTGCACAGCTGGTGGGAATGTAAAATGGTGCAGTCACTGTGGAAAACAGTCTGGTGTTTCCTTAAAAATTTATATACAGAATTGCCATATGATCCAGCAATTCCTCTCCAAGGTACATACGTAAAAGAATTGAAAAGAGAGACTCAAACACTTGTACAACGATGTTCATAGCAGCATTATTCACAATAATCAAAAGATGTAAACAATCCAAGTGCCCATCAACAGATGAATGGATAAACAAAATACGATATAAACATATAATGGAATATCATTCAGCCATAAAAAGATACAAAGTTCTGTTACATGCTACGACATAGATAAACCTTGAAAACATGATGTTAAGTGAAAGAAGCCAGACATAAAAGGACAAATACTGTACGATTCTACTTCTATGATATATCTAGAATAAGGAAATTCGGAGAGATGGAATATAGATTAGAGACTCTCAGAGACACAAGAGGGTAAAGAATGATGACCGGGGACTTGAGGTGGGGTATGAGGAGTCATTACTTAGTGGGCACAGAGTTTCTGTTTAGGTTGATCAGAAAGTTTTAGAAATACATAGTGGTGATGGCTGCACTACACTGTGAATGTGATTAATGCCAATGAATTGTACACTTAAAAATGGTCAAAATAGCAAGTTTTGTGTTATATATATTTTACCACAATAAAAGTTTTCAGCCTGTAGGTTGATGGGCTAGATATAAACAGAGATAAAAGTGATTTATATATGAGTTTTGTAGTTACCCATCCCTATAACCCATACATCCAGTCTCATCGGGTCAGTTCCCAACTTACCTTTTCTGGGAAGATTTCTTGAGCTTATAATTGAGAATCTTTGTACACAGAGAAAGGGTGCAGGCTTTTGGGAAAGGTGGGATGTGTATGAACAAGGGGTGGGGAGAGTGAACAGGATGCTGTTCTAGGGATAGAAAGGAAGAGGTTTCAGCAGCTGCTGTGAGGGAAGATCTTTGGGGAAAAGGCAAAATGTATAAGATGGTTACTAAGCACCCTTAAAGAAAATCTAAAATAAAGATGGATGTAATTCTTCAAGGAGGGCCAGGGCAGGATTGCTATTTCTTTGAATGCAATGCTGTGTAAGGACAGAGCTACAAGAAATGAATGATTTTGTGCAATTAACGTGTGCAACAGACAAATGGTCATTTGTTCCCAGAAGAAGGCAGCCCAGTCCCATCTCCTATCAGTAACATTTTCAACCAATAAACTGAGGGCTTCATTTCCGTAAGCATTTGAGGCAAGACTGTGCTGCCAACAACAACAAAAATGTTCCTCCAGGAAAATTCATGAAGCAAAACTCACTAGTCAGAAACCATTTTGCTTCCAGAGGTGCACTTCTGAATGTTAACATTCCAAGAATTCTACCAGTGGCTTTCCAAAGCTGCTCCAAATCCTCTTCACTGAGGAGGCCCTCCCACACCCAAACACATTCATTCTTGTTTCAGCCTTTGACAGGCCCTTCCCCCAGATCTGCAATGTTCTTCCGCCTGGGATGTCCTCTCTGCTCATCTAAATCCCACCCTGCCCCAAACCCACCTCTTCCTTGAAGCCCTCTCCAGACTCCAAATTTGCAATGATGTCTCTTCATCCTGATCTCGCCATGTCATTATTTTCTCTACCTCCTGTTTCAGCCCTTAGTAGTCTTCTGATTCCTATGGTTCTCTCATTAGTATTAGGACACCTTGTAATTCCCTTGCAGATAAGGTCCACGACCCACATTTTCAGGCTTTGAATCTGACACTAGCCTAGCACTAGGCCAGGCACATAAGAGGTACTTAGCGAATTTGTTTCTTGGCTTTGAGTTGGTCCACATGATCTTCCCTTTTCTTAATCCCCCACCACCATCACTAGACACATGTCTTTTTTCTCCCGGTTCCTCATTTTTAATTGTATACTATGAAGTCATGTCACGTACTGAAGGTTATTTTGTAAAGTGACTTGCCAATGGGATATTTTATCAGCTGTGCCAGCATAGTCCCTGGAGGTCGCCTCTCCAGCGGCCAGTTTCTCACCTTCCTTGTTAGCAGAACTTTAGTTTTGTGCAAATAGCAATGTGCTTGGCCCCAAGAGATGAATGCAGCTGGTCAAGACCAATTAAAACAGGCATATTCGACTTTACCTGTGAAGCCAGTGGCAGTCAGGTGACCCAATGAGATATAAGAGGAAGTCAGCTGGCGGTTTCTGGGAAAGATTTTTTTCCTGATAGAAAGTAGCCAGTCACAGAAGGAAAGCCTTATGTTTTCTTCTGTCCCTTTCTGCTGGGAAAGCTGTCATGTAAAGGTCATGATTTTGGAGGCCCTGCAGCCATGAGGGAAATGTAGTTCACAGAGGACTGCAGAGAACTATCTGGACTGTGAGAGAACTTACCTTGGAGCTTTCTTTTTTTTGAACCTTTGGATGTGAGAAAAATACACATCTAAATTAATTGCAAACGTCCATACCATCGCCCTCATCCCACTATAGACCTGTAAGGGCAGCCCAGGTGGGCCAGGCTAATGAAGGCAAGTCCCATGTGCAGCTCTCTTCTCTCCTCTGCTCTCCTTTCCTCCTCCACCCTGTAAAGCTGGAAGGTAGATCCTTGGGGCAGAACAGACATGAATTTAGGCAGAGCCTATCTCTATAATGTGTCCAACAAGGTCAGCTACTTTACAAGCCCATCATGAATCTAAGAACTAATGAAATCGCCGGGAATGTTTAGAGTCCTCAGACTCAACAAACTCGAGTCTTTTTTTGGACATATCAAAACCCATTGCAAAAAAGACATTCGTGATAAGCACTATGAATTGGAACCATCTGGCCATGTAAACTTACAGAACGGTAAGGGTGGTGGTGGAGAAAATGGAAATGAGTGTCTGAAAGGAGATTTTGGTCTTGTTTTCATTTGATCCTTAATGACTTCTTTTGCTTACATAATGAAATAATCATTAATGATGAGGTTCTTTTTAGAGATTTCTTCTCCCAATTAAAAGTGATGATCTCAAGTTATGAGGAGCAAAGAGCAGCTTAGCCTCAAACTATTTTCCTTTAGATACATAAAACTAAGGACCTCCTGACTTGGAACATCAAGAGTTACTTAACAATAATTTAAAAACCCATAATTTTGTTCTCTTCCTTGATTTACCCATCAACAGCTCAGACTATGTACCTATCTTTGATAGGTTTATTCGTCTGTCTACATAAGGGAAGTATGTTTCTTCTCCAAATACTAATCATCCAGCAGCTAGTGAAAGACCGTGTCCCCAACTCCCACATAAGCCACAGGGATTTTTTAATACTTTACAAATCAAAGGCTTTTAAATCATGTTCAGTAAAAGGAAATTTTAAGGCTTTTTATATGGAGCTTTTTTTTTTTTTAACATTCTTTTGGAAAAAGATTCAAATCTTTGGCACACTAAAGAGGCACATGAAGTACAAACTGAAACCTTTTGCATTATTCAAAGAAACAAATGTTTTTATTTAACTATATGGCGATATCAGAACCTATGAGGGGTTTTGGTGTGAGGGAGTAGAGAGATGTACTTTTGAGTCATTCACATATAGCCAAGATCCTAATCAATAAATGAGTGGTAGAAACAAAGACTCGGTTCACAGAAGGGCAAATAAAATATCCCATCACTCATATATTTAAAACCCTTGCAAGTAAAAAAGAAAAGTAAATTAAAATGACAAAAAAGAGATACAGTTTTTCACCTATCAAATTTT
>NW_006441995.1:1405777-1458267 GCF_000325575.1 Pteropus alecto | reverse complement strand
TATAGATAGATATGGATATAGATCTAGATATAGATATCAATGCAAGATACAGGATTGTGATACAAACACAGACCTTGTGAGGGTATAAATCAGCACATTTGTGGCGAGAAATTTGGCCATGTATATTAAGAACTTTTAGGATAGCCATATCTTTTTGACCCAGGGATTTTGTTTCTAGGAATCTTCATGTAGTAGACACAAGTTTAGGTGGATGCTGTGCTCACAGTGCCTTGGTGTGTGTGTGTGTCCTTTATCTGCTGATTGATCCAGGGTCTGACTTAAGCCAACCAGACTCTGGGAGACAGAGCCCGAAGAGCCCCCTGGGTCCTGCCTTCCTGACTCTAGTCATCTATCATGTTCTTCAACCTCCAGAGCTCCTCCTGGCTCCTTCCAGTAATCTCAATTGTGCATAACTAGCCAGAGTTGTGAATACACCTATAAAATGTTTATACTCTTTAATCTGGTGTGTCTAGTTTTAGGAATTTGATCTATGAAATTAATATGAAATCTGGACACAAAGAATACCAGAATCACTTATAACAACAACAACAACAACAACAAAAAATCCATGTGCTCAAAGATTGGGAGAATGATTGAGTAAATCATATTTTAGCCATACAAATTAAAAATTAGGAAGCTACTTAAAACGATGTTTCTGAAGGCATTTTAATGACATGGAGAAATGTTTATGATATAATGTCCAATGAAAAGTAAAACCATATAATAAAATTTATAAAATGAAATTTATAAAATGAAATGTATAAAAATAAAATTATAAATATAGCAATGTCATACTGCAATGTCATATATGCATGCACTTTAAAACGAAATTTATAAAATGAAATGTATAAAAATAAAATTACAAAAAATTATAAATATAGCATGTCAACTGCAATGTCATATATGCATGCACTTTAAAATGAACAGAAAGAAATATGACAAAAGTTACTCACAGTAGTAAGATTTAGAGTGATTTTGATGTTATTTTATCCTTCTTCGATTTCCAATTTATCAACAATGAACATCTATTACGTTTATTGTCAGAAAAATAGATCTTATTTTAAATAATTAGAATTCGGTGAACTCTTTGTTTTACCTGCATTCATAGTGAATGAAATGCAGTTCAATTAGACAATTTGGAGTAGTGGCATCCACCTGGCTACACATTAAAGTCACTTGGAACACTTTTATCTATTTATCTATTTATCGCTTTAGTTTGATGACTTTTTTAAAGTCGAAAATGAGTCAAGTTCACCACGTGCTCATTAAAAAGCATGAATATTCCATCAAGTTCTTGGCATCTTGATCCCATCTCCTCTCGCAGCTGTGCCACCTGCCTGCCACCTGTAGGCCCAGTCCCCCTTCTGTCATGGAGGCCAATCCCGGCTTTAGAAGAAAGGGTTGAACAGGCTCCATACAACATTGAAGGTCTAAGCATTAAGCCTTGCTCTTGTCCATCATAGACATTAGGGATCCAGTAATTTGCCCTGACTAACCAAACATCTGACTCCAGGCAAGGTAATGGGCACAATGCCACAGACTTTGCGGCACTGGGGTGTAGCATGCCCCTCCCAGTTTTCTATTATGATCCACTGATAAACTTTCCAGGTGTTGCTTAGCTGTCAGATTGCCTCTAAAGACATGGGGAGCTTTAAAATTATATCCATGCCCAGATGATTCTAATTTAAGTCATGAGTGGGGAGGGGGAGCCTGGAATCAGCATTTTTAAAGCTCCCTAGGTGATTTTAATGTATAGCCAGGAGGCAGAACCACTGAGTTCTTTGGATTAAATCTGTACAGTTAAAACTTGCTGAGTATGATGGGATCTAAACAAATGATTTAAACTGATGAAAATGAGTTATCTGTCCGTTACAGGCATGTGAATCCAGCCCTCATGTGTTACCCTATGCTTCCTCCATGACTTTAGCAAGTTTCTCTACACCTATACTAGAACCATTTCTAACTCCTGAGCTCCAGGCTATATTTCCATGTGCCTACTGGCCACCTATAAATCTATCCCAAATACTCTCATTCCACACATCGCAGACTGGCCAGTTAGTCATCTCTTCCTAACCTCTCTCTATGCTATGTCCCATAAGTAATAGCATTACCACCCATGCTAGACATCTTCTATTCATCTCTGACTTATTCATTTATCCCTAACATCAATTTCTATGGAACAGGGATCATAAGTGTATTAATTTTCAAATGTCAGGCTGGAGAGGGGAATGTAGGCAGAGTCTGGGTGTGATATGGAGAAACAGTGTGTTTGCCATCAAAATACATTCAAAGCTCAATTTGTAAACACTGCAGAAAAAACTGCTCAGGTTAGTGCCCCAGTTCACAATCCTTGTAGGGAGTCTCCTCCTTTGTATATATCTCTGAACTCCATCTCCTCCCCTTCCTTCTCTCTGCCGCTAATTTAGTCAGATCCTTGTTTTTTTCCTCACCTGAGCTACTGGGACAGTCTGATGGCCATCTGTCCTCCACAGTCATGCCAGAGTCATCACTAGTCATATCACCCACCACTATTGTGCATATCCTGGGGGACTCAGACCTGGGAGCCAGTCTGCCTGGGGTTGACTCCCACCTTCATCCGTCCAGTGTGATTCAGTGCGACCTTGGACAAGTGACCTAACCTCTCTGTGCTTCATTTTCCTCATCTGTAAAATGAGAATAATTATGGTACTTTTGTCATCAAGTTGTCACGAAGATTAGCTGACATATATAAACGTCTTAAACCAATTCCTGACACAAAAGAAGCACTATATGTATTTGTTATTATTATTTGCATGAATACTGTTCTATGGTTAAATAAAGTCCAGCTCCTTTAGAAAGCATTCCAGGTCCCCACACTCAAGGCCCTTCCTACCTCCTATGCCTGATCCTTCACTACCTCACTCCCACACATCAGTGTTTGCCACACTAGATTATTCATCCATAATTTCCTGCCTCCTGGCCTTTGCTTCCCTTTGTTGCCTGGGATGCCCTATCCTCATTGTTGGCTATGGAAATTCTGTGAATTCTTCAAGTCCAGCTCATAGGCAAACTTACTCTTGACCTCTTTACTGGTGCCCCAACTTGAAATTAGTTTCTCCCTCCTGGGTAGTGTATTTGCCTTTCCTTTTTTACATGTAATAATTGTGCCTTATATGATAGGAGGCATTTACGGCCTCCTTTTTTCTCCTACTTCTCCTATACTCCCTTAGTGTCCAGGAAACTAAGTTTCTGAAGGCTGGGTTCTTGTCTTATTCGTGATTTTAAACACATTTACTATTTTAAATCTATGTTTTATGACCTTGCACTCAGCAAAGTGCCTCGTGTAAAAGAAGTTTTGCTAAAGTTCATTGATGAAAATTGTAAAATGTGTATAGACACTGTCATGTCTATTCCAAGCTGAAACAGACACTAGGTAATTATCTAGTGACTATAAATAGGGTGTGAAATTGGACACTCAGGATAAAATAGTCTCTCTGAGATCCAAGTGGTCTGACCTGGGTGTTCACACTGATGAGACTAACGCTATAAACCTAAGATATCCATTGCTCCGTGTGTATCCATTCAGACCTTGCAAGTAATATAAATCTGAATCAAACAGATTTAAACAGTGGAGGAAATATGGTGCCACATGATAATGACACGGAAAGGTTCAGCAAGGCTTGCTCCAGTAGCTCAAAAGTGTCATCAAAAACCCAGTTTCAACCCTGTTTCCAAACCATCTTCCACATGTTGAGTGGTACCCTAAAGCTGGCTTCCTTTTTGGCCACAAGATAGCTGCCAGCAGTTTCTGGGGAATATAAGCTTCCTCACTCATGTCCACTGCGAGGCCCACCATGTTGCACAATTCGAGAGTACACCATTCACAAAACTGAATTAAACATAACACCAAGGGTACCTACAAGGTTCTGAGTTCCTAAGTCCGATGGAGGGTGGAAGGGGGTTTCTATACCACCAAGCGATTCTTGGGCTCCAGCTGGGTGTCCTACAATTCGACATAATTTTGACACTATCTACCCAGAGACTGCATCGGATTCCACAAGTTTAGGATTCGGTCCCACAAAACCGTTCTTCTCCCTCTTTAGACCCTAGTCACAAGTCCAGGTTATGACTTGTGATTCTGACCGGCTGGCTGTCAATGGGAGGTTCCAAAGACCCGCTCCTTCCTTGGGTTTGATTAATATGCTAGAGTGGCTCACAGAATTCAGAGAAACATTTTCGCTTACTAGATTATTGGTTTATTGTAAAAGGATATAATTCAAGAACAACCAGATGGAAGAGATGCAGAGGGCGAGGTATGAGGAAAGGACAAGGAGCTTCCACGCCCTCTCCAGGCTTGCCGCTCTCCCCACATCGCCACGTGCTCACTGATCTGGAAGCAATCTGTGCCCTGTCCTTTCGGGTTTTTATGACATAGGTATGACTGATTAAATCACTGGCCATGAATGAATGATTCAACTCCAACCCCTCTCCCCAGCTCATGGGGATGAGACGAAAAGTTCCAACATTCGAATCACATGGTCGGTTCTCTTGGCAACCAGCCCCCAACCCTAGGAGCTTTCTAAAATTCACCTCATTAACATAACATAATAAATATCTTTATTGCACTCATCGTTTAGGAAATTCCAAGGGTTTTAGGAACTGTGCCAGAAGACCAAATACATATATTTTTTTTTTATTATAAATCACAATAGCACAGTGTTCCATGGATTTGTGCAATGCAATGGCTCTGTCCACTAAAAAGAGAATCTTTCTAGGTGGCCTCCATTGGAGAGAATGGAAACTTCTTTACCAGAAGTCTTCAGGAAACGTCTTGTTAAATTTATGGATCTCATCATCTCTGCCAGTCAGAGCCATAGAGTGGGACCATTTAGATTGATCATGTCAGGCTCCATGTTTGGGAGACCCGAGTTACTGTCAAAACAAGAATGATGGCCAACAACTCAGCTAGTAGAGACCGGGGAACATAGTGTTTGCTCCACCAAAGTAAAGATATACATATACATACACACATATATACACACACCTACACAGACATATATATGTATGTATTTAATATATGCATACACATGTAATGACTGTAATTTTCATTTACTCAACAAATTTTTGCCTGCTATGTGCTCAATACAGCAAACATTACTCGGTCTCTGCCCTCAAGGAGCTAACAGTCCCTTCTCTTTTCTTCTTCTCCTTCATTACCAAGTCAAAGTTGCTAAACTCTTCTATCTTTGATGCAATCTTTTCAGAATCTATGTTTCTATTACATACTTTTGTTTCGTCTTTAGGATGGCTCAATGGATCTTATTTAAGCCTTTAACATGTGTTTAGAAATTGAGATGCTATAAGGAAGTTATGCCCATGGCTCGATGGGTACATAAGGGTGGCCAAGGTCATGTCAACCATTGAGAAGGGATTGCTCAGCCTAATCAGAGCAATTGGCCATTGACAAATTGACCTTTGAGTGGCTCTGGGACATAGGCAGATTTCCATGACTAAATACTCTCAGAGCTGTTCCAGTCCTTCTAGCACATATCACTACTCATCCAGGAAGACATATTTGGCTGCTTTTTAAAAGAATGATGTATTTATATTAGATCCCAGACATTTTGAAACACAATTAAAATAGTGATTTTCCCAAATGTAGTGATATTTCTGACCTCCAACAAAGTCCATATTTCCAGTTTTATTGGAATTAAATCTATCAGATGAAGCTGAGGAGACCAGAAGTCTGGGCTCTGTCATTTATTAGTTATTTTACTCTGAACAAGTCACTTCACCTCTTTAGGCTTCAACTTCATTAATCAACAACAGGATACAGAAAATATTTATTGGGTGCCTGTTATGGGCCAGATTCTATGCTGGATGCACAGGATATAACCATAAAGGCAATTTCCTCACCTACAAAGTGAAGGGGAGGCCCAGATAATGTCAACCTCCCTCCTGCTCTGAATGCTGTAGACTTTGGAGATGAGGACGCAGGTAACGTCCCTAAGCTCTGCAGCAGATACTCATCAGCAATGGGTTGTGATGAGCAAAGACCCCATCCCCACCTGTCATAAGCATCTCTCCTCTTCCTCTCGGTACTGGGATGCATGATCGGGGTGTAAACTGTATTCTGCCAGGGCCTGCAGACCTCTGACTTAAGGTAATTCTTCATTTAGTTTATAGATTAGTAGGTTATAAATATCCTATCCAAAATAAGTCATATATTCTCCTTTCCTTAAAGTATATTCCCAGAAGAACAGGTGTGTTTTATCTCCTTTCATATAAACATCAGAGCCTGACCCTTTAAGTTCATTAAAAAAAGAATCCATTGGTGGGTGGTAAAATTCCTTCAGGACTCTGGCTGTTCATGGAGTTATTTGCAGAGTGATCAGTGATCATCTGGACAGCAAGGAGAAATTAATCACATTGGAAGTCTGTCTGCTGCTATAAACCAACCACAGATAATGATGGCTGCGGCTGTGAGGCACAGGGGAAGGAGGAATGGAATTGGAGCCCAAGAAGAGGGGTTTGTTTAAGCCTCGGATCAGTCAATTTACCAGAGAGACCTTGGTTATGTCATTAACCTCTCTGAGCCTTGATTTTCTTATCTGCAAAATGGGTATGCCTACCTCCCACAGTTGCTATAAAGAATACAAGAGGTAATGTGTGTGAAATGTACTCTACAGATGTTAATTATCACTCTCTATATTTCAGGATTTAAAGAACTATCTCTTAGAATAAAAATAGAAAGATGCTTCAGAGGGCAACTAGTCATCAGTTGAAATCATGCTTTTAAATCTAGATAGGCCCATGACAACCATACAGATCACCCAAGCTATTTCACAAAAACTAAAGCTCAGAAAGGCTGAGTGACTCACCCAAAAGAACAGTACTGGACCGCCCCCCCCCCCAAAAAAAACAAAAAAACTAAAAATAGTTTTGAAAATAGGGTTCACCATCTCATATAACAAGAACTCTTAAGAGAGAACTACTTTATGAAATGAGCATTGTTAAGACTCAGACCTTCTCCTCATGCTGGTAAGATGGTTGCCACAATCACATTCTTACGTGACAACATCCAAAGGGAAGAAGTCTATTTCAGTCTATTCTTCATTCTCCAAATATAAGGAAATGCTTGATTAAACCCCAACAAGTTAATTCTTAAGTAATAAGATTAGCTAAATTATATTTTCAGTAATTGCAAACATTTTTTGAGTCCCTATTATGTATCAGTAACTATTCCTGGTGTGACTTACGCATGGTATTGGGATAAATGTTCAACTATTTGGAAAAGCACAGTAAATTAATGCCTAATCTATTAAAAAGTTAGAAATTTATAAAACAATATTTATGGAAACTCGAGGTTAGAAAGACCTATCCTAAAGAAAAGGAATAAAACCATAAAGAAAAATTTTAAGTTGCCGAAAAGTTTCTAAATTTCTACACATCAAAAAAACAATGTTAAAAGGTAAAAACAAACTAGCAAAAATATTTGTCATATATTTAATAGGATTTGATTCTTTAATATATTAAAAAGCTTAATAAATCAATAAGAAAAAGGGGGAAAACCTAAAATAAATGGTCAAAGGACACGAGTATATAAGACATAAGGTTGAAAATAAAAGTGGTGAATTAATAGATTTAACATGTTCATCCTCGCTAGTAAAGCACATAAGGTTGTATGTTTAAGCAATGTGATACCATTTTAACTTATTAAACCAGCAAATGATATTAACAAATGTTGGTGAGAGTGTGTAAGAAACAAGCATTCTCACATATGGCTAGTAGGAGTATGAACTAGTTCAGCTATTTAGAAATGCAACTTGATGAAAATGCAACAAAACTTTAATAAAGTACATATCTTTTGACCCAGGAATTCTACTTTGGATCATTTATTTTAAAGAAATAAGCAAAAGTATGTGCAAAGATGTTTTGAATCAATAAACTCACCACTGTTACTTATAATGGCACTTGAAAACTCAGGCTATGGATTCCAGACACCAAACTTAACTGTAAATTGACTTGAACTTAATTGTGAAGCCTATTAAAAGTTTATGGATTGTGTAGCATAACAACTTTTAAAAAAACAAGATATTTAAATTGTGTAGGCCCTGTTTAGTTTTGCGTTAAAGTGAAAGTCTCTTTGATAATGTCTATGATACTTTTATGGGGAAGAATAACAAAAAATATTAAGAAAAAATTATCTTCACCTTCAAATTTTTTAAAAAATGTTTTTAAAATGATGTTTTAAATTAGATCATCTAGTAAACATTAACCTTAAAAAGTGACACTAAAAATTTTTAAAGATGAACCTATAGATTCTACAAATTTAAAGAGAAAAATAAAAAAAAACTTTTAAACTGAAGCCATGGAAGTATTTTAATGAGGGGGAAAGTAAACAGGGCCAGCTAGCTACAGGTAGTAGATCTTTCTGTTCTGTTAGATTTTTAATTTGTTTTTACAATTATTACTATTTAGCACTTAATTATTTAATATTCAATGATTAAAATTCTAAAATTTCGGGTTGCTCATATTTAGAGTTGTGATTTGAATGTTACGTAAGAACTAACAAAAATAATTTTTTAAAGAATTCAAATTTTCGTTAACAGTTTGTAAGACTTCCTCAGGGTATGTAATAAGTGTTCCCAAATAAGTAAATTTAATAGTAGCTCACATTTATTGAGCCTGCCATGGTTTAGCTCTTTGCATAACTCACTGAATCCTCACAGCAACCTCTGAGGCAGCACCAATATCATCCCCATTTTACAGAAGAAGAAACAGAGGCACTGGGAGGTGAATAATCTCCCTAGGTACACACCATTAGTGTATGGCAAAGCAGGGTTTGAGCCCAGAGTCTCAGCTCTAACCATGAAGCCCTGCTGCCTCAACTGCCTACATACGATTGGATACCTAGCTGCGAAAGATAAAGATGACTCTACAGAGTGGAAGGAGGAGGTGTACCCAGTGCTTCCAAGCTGATTCACCAGACAGAGCATCTGGGGAAAGTTGTAGAAAATACAGATTCCAGAATAGGAATATCCTGAGGTGGGAGCCAGGGAACTGCCTTTTGCCCAAGTCACGGTATAACAGCAATGATTTTTCAGTGTTTACTATGAACTGAGCCCTGAGCTAACTGCCTGACACGCCTGGCCTCATTTGATTCTCATACAGATTCCACATGGTTGATACTTCCTGTTTTAGGGATGAGGAAACAGAGGCTTTAGAGAAGTTAGATAATGTGTCCAAGGTTGCACAGCTCGTGGACAGTCCAATCAGGACTGAATGGGCTTCCAAACCTTGACTTCTTACTGCCAGGCTGTGCTGCACAAGGGCAGAGCTCAGGAAGAAACTCCTGCTTCCCGGCGGCACCAAAGGCCTTTCCCAGGCCTCCTAGAAATGAGGCAGGCTCTCAGGAGTATAGTGCTCGCCTCACAACACAAAGGCTTCTCCGGGTTGAGGGACCAGTGAGTGGGCTCTAGACTAGAGGGCAGAGGGTACGACCAAGTCAAGGCCCCAGAGCCATCCAAAGGAAGCGTCTCACAGAGGCAGGCTGCAAACTCCACGTGAGCGCTGATGTGCAGGGAGGGTGTGGTCAGCCTGCACCAAGCCCCTGTCAGAGCAGAACCTGAAATCTGAAACTTCTCAGACCCTTAGGACCTGATATTCTTTATTAGATACTTTAAGCTACCCTGTTCCCCCAACAATCATGAAATTCAAAATAAAAGACAAAACTAATTAATAAATTAAAGAAAACTCAACAAAGCTCTAACTTTTTTCTCATCATCATGCCTTTGATGTTATTTTGAAATATTAAATACTAATTTCTTTTCAACTGCCCTAAACATCTGCACTGGGACACCAGCTTTTAATCATTGCTAAGGTCTCATTCTGCTACATCTTTGCCATCAGTTAAAGTTTCCTGTATGGTAAATTATGGCCAACATGTTTATATGGGAAGGGGGAAATTTCCTGCCTCAATTTAGACTGAGTTGTCAATATGATAAATATCAGGATAACAAGGCGGATATGAGACAGATTCTTACACTCACTCACTCACTCACTCAAGGAGTAACTCACTCACTCAAAGAGTGGCTCTGAGAACCTAGAGCATAAAACAGGGATCAGAGAATAAAGAGGAGAATGTTGTAAGGAGATTTTTAACGAAAATCATGCTCTGAACTCTCTTTCCCATTATGTTTCCCTCTGTGGGTTTGTGCAATACCTTTCAGGGGTCTTTCCTGGATCCTCTTCACTGGGCCCAGTGTGTCCCTGCAGGGGGAGGGTAGGTACTGCCAGGGGCTGTAGGAGCCGATGAGGCAGGTGGCCCCAGCTGAAGGAGGCTGGAGGTGGACTGCCGGCTGCCCTGGACTAATGGAGGCAGCACATGCCTGAGTCTGAACAGAGATGGGGCGGTGTGGGTGCAGGGGCTGGGGGAGCGCTGTCCCACAGGGACCCTTGAGGAACCCATAAAGGCTCCCCTGAGGAAAGCTTCAGTCATCTGCCAGGTCCCAAGAATCCGATTAGGAACTTCTCTGCCCTTTATCTCACTCCCCCACACCACCCTATCCTACCACCCTGGCAAGGGAAAAGAGAAAGTCACTGGTGGATGGGGAAGCAAGACCACTGGGGGCTGCAAGGGTGGAGTGCGGATTTGCTGCTATGTCAAGTACAGAATATCTGTTATCACCAGTGTCGGCTTTCTATCTTTCTATTCAAGACTATGTGACTTAAAGGGACTCAAGCCTAACAGTCACAGGCAGGCCTGCCTGATTTTTCATCTGAGTTAAAAAGAACATACCACCACCACCTCCAAATAAAATGTATAAGTATCAAGGAAAGCAAACATAAAGTTGCGTCTTGAATCTATCATAAGTTGTACTTGTTCAATAGCATTTATCTGGCGCCTACTTTTTCCAGGCACTATGCCGGGTGAATCCCTTGCTATCTTACTTAAAGCTCAAAACAGTCCTTTGAGAAGGTTATAACCCTCCTCAACTTTACAGACAAGAAAACTGATGCTCGAAGAGGGTAAGTGATTGGCTTAGCTGAAATCTGTGTTGTCTTCTTTACAAATTCCAGGCAGCAGCAGGGATGAAAATGCATGGAACCACTTGCACTCTCATCCATAATTCATCCTGGCATGGTGGCTCGGTGGCACAGTCCCACTTCTGATGGTGGTAGATAAAGCAAGTTAATAGATACCGATGTTGGCCCTATTGATACCATGCTGCAATAGACTGTGCAAGCCACAGACATCCAAACGGCCAAAGATATTCCAGGTAGGGTATCTAACTCAGCAGACAGACAAGGCAGAAAAGGTAGAGTTTAGAATTTTACAAAAAGATCCCATTTAAAACTACCCTGAAATCATATGCTGTGATAGGAATAGGGTCTTCCAGTAATCAGGGTCAGTGTCTGAAACAGAACACCCTCATTTTCATCAATCTTTAACCTAAAGTGTCAGGAAACTGAGTAGGTGACTCTTTTTTTTTTAACTTTTCATAAAATCTCAATAAATCAGTTTCCAGCTGACTTGTAAATTTCCAGGCAATCCGCATGTCACTCTCCACCCCACCCCACCCCCAAACCCCCTGGCTACCACCCATCTCCGGAAACCACATAAACATATCAACAGAAAAGCAGGTTCCTCTCAAGGACAGGCTGCTGCATTCTTCAGATTACTACATCAGCATGAAAAGCCACCATTGTCCAGGCAAGGCATTCACGCCACCCAGATGGACCAGTCTCCTACAGGATCATCCATTTCAGGCCAAGGGGGCCCCCAGCCAGCCACAGGGAGGTAGAACTGCACCAGTGCATGGGGGGCAGGGGTGGGGTGGGGGGAAGGTCACTAATTTATCTTAGTGGGGTGCTAACTCTGAAGCTCACTAAAGGCTACTTAAATGTTAACATTTCGAAGGGGAAAGCACAAACACCCAGCTTTCAAGCCATCAGATTTTTCTTTTAAGAGATAACCACTTCTGACTCAGAAGACAAATATTAAAAATAAAAATACCCAATCCAAACAAAAACCAGACCAGCTCTCCACCATCCACACAATCTTGGTGGTCTCCAGGTGAAAGAAAAGTGGTGTGTGTGTGTGTGTGTGTGTGTGTGTCTAAGTACAGCCCAGCACAGGTTTCCATTTTTAAAAAAAAGTTTCTTTTCCCACATCCTTCAAAGGTTAGCTAAGTTATACAAATTCATCTGACCAAAGCAAATCACATTTATAAGCAATGAAACGCAGCCTTATGAAAGATAAATAGAAAGAGATATTTCATTAGAATACAGGAAAAACAAACAAACAAACAAACCTCACCTAACCTGGATTCAGTAAGGGGAAAATTGTGCTAAAGAATTTAAACAATGAGTCTTAAGTAATGGCACCATTGCATGTTTCGGAAGTTATTCGTTCTTCATTTTCTTTTCCTCACCAAAAAAAAAAAAAAAAACCTGCAGGAAAATGTTACAAAGAAATAGCAAAATTGATGTTCTTTATTTGCATTCAAAGCTAAACCTTTAGTTGTTCAAGCCAGAGTATAAGCTGAAAACATGAAGTTCCAAGGCCCAGATTTTGACTTTTCCTCCTGCCAAGGTCTCTTCCGTTAGAAACCACTTCTATCTCTCATTAATTTGCCTCTCTACTTTCAGTCAGTGACTCACCCAAGGGAAGGAGAACTGTACCCAGCCAGCTTCTCCAGCAATAATGCTTTCACCACCCCTGGAGGAACTACTTTCATGTCAGTTGCAAAAAAAAAAAAAAAAAAAACTCAGCTGAACCTTTCTGGCTTGACTAGGACAAAGCTTGGAGAAAAGATAGCAAGACCAAACTGCCCTTCTAATTCCTCTTCCACAGTAAAATCTTCCCAAAAGATTTAGAATAGGATAGGGCTTAGAAGTTGAACAAAATGAGACAGGCTTCCCATTGTAATAGTGGATTTATTAGCCTGATGAAGCATCTTGGGCTTTCCTTAGACTCTCTCTCATGACTGCTGACTGGAACACTGAAAAAGGGGATCACTACAGAGGGTGTGATACCATCTCAAAAGGGATTTTGAAATTTAAGCCTTCCTTCTTTTGTACACGTAGACACAGCACACATGCATGGATGTTACAAAAGGTTCTCGTCCAACTGCAGGTAATGGAGAACTGCAGCACTGTAGAGTCAAATCAACACAAAGTCGGGGTTATTCTCTTTTCTCTCAATTCACATCCTCCAAACGAAATTCTACCTCTACTCCATACCTTTGCCTCTTGAGACCATCTAAGCAAGAAAAAAATCCCACCCAACCAAACGAAAACCAAGCAACCTTGGGTTTGGTATAATTTTCAAATGCTTTAGTCATCAATAACGGCCTCCACGATGGTTTAAAATCTGCTTGTCTGCCTTCCTCCTCTCCTCTCCTACAGGGAGCCTCTCTTACTTGTTTCCTTGACCTTCTTCGCTATTTCAACCGGAGAAATAAATTTTGTATTGGAAATTTGGGGCCAGGTGTGAGGTATTTCGATTAACCTTGGCAGAGACAGCAAAGATTAAGAAAAATATAAGTTGGCAGAAGACACTGCAGTAGATGTTTCTCCAGGAACAGGATTAACAAAGAAAAATAAAAGATGTTACATCCAGCATATTTGAAAGACATGAGAAAACACATGGATCGTATAAAAGAGAATAAGCTCCAAGTTGGCTCAATTCAGAAAGAATCACGGAAGCAACAATGAAAATGTGAGACCATATATATATGTGTGTGTACGGTCTCACATTTTTATTGTTGCTTCCGTGATTCTTTCTGAATATATATACATACACACACATATATATTAGATTTTTATTTTTAATATTTGTCTTCTGAGTCATGTTTTCAGCTTATCCTCTGGCTTATACACACATATATATACATATATTATATGTATCTATATGTACATATAATTATATCTATATCTATATCTATATCTATATCTATATCTATATCTATATCAATTTCCTTCCCTTTTTCTGTACCGCACCTCCACAAACACATAGAAACTGCATACGTGCCTTCCACAAACTGTCTTTGAATATTTTTCTTGGGACTTTCTTTTAACTCACCACTGACAGCCTCACGGGTTTCCTTGACAACTACAATTCCAGTCTTCCCACCAGCCAGCACGGCCTGATTCCACACTCGTTCTTTTCATCACTAAACCATCTCCGCCACCAGGCTCTCCCACCAGTTCTTGTAGAACACCTTCTCTGTCGTCCACTCCCTGCTCCCTTATTCCTGCAGAGCCTAATCTCCCTCAGCCCAAGCCTCCTCTCTACTGTTCTCATCCTTTAGCACCTTGGGTTTCATTTCTATCCCTCTCCGGCCCATACTTCAACAATACTTCAATTTATTTCAACAATGCCTGTCTAGATTGTCTTATACAAATTCTTGACTCCGAGGAATCTCCAGGCTCTCCATTCTCCATTTCCCTCCAAGAGCAGCTGAATGGCACTGGGAAAACCTATTCAATACATATTCCTACAGTTTTACTCCCGTGCCCTCAGGAACCTTCTTCTTGCAGTGTTCCCCAAGGGTACTCAAAACTCATCATCATTTCCTTCTATGTGTCACAGTTCTCTTGCAATTATCTTTGACGCATGAAGCCACATCTTCTTTCTCCACCTATTCATCTAACAAGGGGCCGTGTCCTGCTGATTTAACTCCACAATAATTTTTTAAATCATTCTCCTCCTTTCAGTTCAGTTCCTATTACCAATGCCCCAGTCCGTTCCCCCAAGGTCTCTGCTTAGCAGTTTCAACAGACTCCATCCTGCTCATCCAGTTCCCAGCCTCCCCTTTCCAATCATTCAATCCTGCAATCATTTCAATCTGTGAAGAAGTTGTCAGTAGTACCCTTGTTAGCTACTAACTGAAATATATCCCTACAGCCTGGCACAAATCCATCTGCAACAAAGCCTCAACTTGCTTTTTCAGCCTCATCCTCATTATTCCACCAGTCTTTGGCCAAACGGGAAAGACACATTGTTTTCACACCTCTACACTTTCAGTCCATTCTTATCCACCACTATTTGGCTTTCAATATTCTGCCATCTTCCTCGGCTCTTCTCAAATGCCTTCTCTTCCATGAAGCCTTACTGGCCAGTGATCTTTCTTTCCTTCAGGCTCCACAGTGGATTGTCAGTCATCAAGAGTGAATTCAACTCACACTGCCTTGGACAGTTTACTTCTGTACTTGTCTATATGGAAAGCTTTCTAAGGAGCTTTATTATTCTTACAGAGTTTGTCAAGTGCCTTCTGTAATATAGGAGCTGAATAAACACTTGTACAAACAAAAAAAGAAAGAAAGAGTAAAACAACCAGCTAGATCTAGCACTTCTATTATTTTCCACTCTGCTCTTCATTGGTAGGATTGTCCAGGAGACTCTATCTGTACTGTCCTTTTACTTAAAAAAGGTCTTTTAACTCGATGGTCGCTAAACAAATGGTCTAACTCAAATGCAGTCTCATTTCTTCTACTAGGTGAATAAATTCTGAAAAGCACTGACAAGCTCAGTTTGCCACTTCCATAAAAATAAAAAATCTCCCCAAACCAGTAGTTGCAGGAACTTCCAATCATACCATTGTCACCATCAGGGCAGACTACAAATAACCGTATTTAATGGGGAAAGGTCTGAGAATCGAGGTTGTGAGCCCAGTGCTGTCTGACATCTGACCCACGCAGCCACTCCCCAACATTTTTATGTGCAGATATTTAAATTGCATGTTGTTTCCCTGAGACTTAAAATGAATTCCACAGCGTCCTCCTTTCAAAGTCTTATTGGGTCTGGTGAGAAATGATGACAGGATCGGGGTCTGCCATTATTTCTTTTTTAATTTAATTTCCTGAGTCAGTCTCACCTCTCCCTACTCACACAGTCCAAGGGTAAGTGGTGACCCCTATTCTAAAAGTGGCGTTTTATTATTTATTTATTTACTTATTTATTCGCGAGTTTCCTACTGCAAAAAACCCATCCCATCACTCTGCCATTTTGCTAACTAAAGGAAACATATCTTTGCCTCATCCTTTTTGTAAAGCACGTATCAACTGATAAAGGACATTTTTGACTCTTGCAGTTGATATTGAACATTGTGGCATGCTGATAAGTTTGTAGAATAAATAATTCTACATTAAATATTATTACGTGTGCTATACACACATATTAATGTAACATATTAACAATACGACATTCATCTCAGAGAACAGGAAGCAACTAGAAAAAGTAAGACTCTGGGAAAGTTACTTGAGCCGCGTGACCTTTGGTGACAGAACTTTGGAGCGATGCAGCACTATCACTAGCTGATATTTGCAAAGTACTTTACTTTCCAACACAACCTCATTTAACTCAGTGACAACCTGATGAAACAAGCAGAGCAGGTGTTGTTATTCCCATTCAACAGATGAGAGGACTGAGTCCCGACCTACTTGTTAAATGGCACACTGGGGCAAGCCACTCACCAGTCAGGAGTCCTAGGTCCTGGTCCTGTCATCTTGCCACCATGCTGTGCTGCCCCTGAAAGCACACAGAGAACATTCTTTACAAAGCCAAACTTTATGAATGAGAAAAAGAAGGCACCGTGTGCCAAGGCCACCAGCTAGTTGGGCAGAGAATGGGTGAGAACCAGGCCCTGTAACTCCCCAGCCAGCAGACTCTCTGCTCACAAAAAGAGAATAAATTACATTAAAACTAAATGGTTCTCAGGGGGTATGAATCATGGAAGACCAAAGGCATTATATACTTGCAATAGTCCATGGAAGTATTTAAACTGTGAGAAAAATCATCGTGATGCCCAAGTAGGCAACAATGCTACTGGACAATTAAGGAAATAACACTGGCCTATGAGTATGGTTCTCACTGCTGCATTCCAGCAAAATATACAATAAAGTTAACATGACTAATTTAGTGATTTTATATATTATATATGTAATATAATATGTAACATACATAATGATATGTATTATACATTGCCAAATTTAGTGATGATATATAATTATTATGATATAGTATATAATATTTAATTATATATAATAAACCGATTTCGTGATTATATATAAATTTGATGACATATAACTTATATCATATATATATCATTGGGCAGACGAAAAATAGGCAAAAATAGAAAAATACAAAAATAAGTCACTTGAATGACTTCAGTTGGCATCATACAATCCAATGTATAGTTTTTCTCCTCGGTTAGTCTTTCAGCATCAGTGACATCAGGTTACCCTACACTCTTATTTTGACCTTTCACTATTTTCCCCTCATTTACCCTCACCCTCCACTTCCAATGTGTGTGCATGCAAACACACACACACACACACACACACACACACACACACACACACACACACACACACCCATACGATTCCATGCTTTGCTATTCGCTCTTGCTATTTCTTCTAGAATATCGTTCCTACCTTTATTTGCTTGGCTAAATATCACTTATCCTGATGAGACTCAAGCTTTCTGATGACTCTACCTGAACTCTTAATCACAATAATGCTTTTCCTGTGCGCCTTCAGAGGTGTTTTGTGCGAACTCGACCTTACCCCTCATCATGTTTCATTCGTGTTACCTGTTTACATCCTCCATCCAATTAGCCAGAATGAAGTCGGTTAAGGGTTTTATTCCTAGTCCTTGGTGACAAACAGATGGTGATTAACATTGGAGCACCTGAACTTAGACTGTCACTAGCGGTGGCAACTCATAAGTAGTACCTCTTGTAGAAGACGGCTTAGCTTAGCCAGCTAATGCATTTAAGAACATTATTCAGTAATCCCCGTCTCTGTCATTTCTCCATCTTTGTAAAATCCCCACCCCATTTTTATGTTCCCTTATGTTTTTGTCATATATCACGTCACCCCTCCTCATCATAGGTAGACTACTCTTGGTATCAAAATCTGATACTTTACGACAACAGTAAGACTTTTTTCTTTAAAACTTGAACTCATTTCAGATGTCTTTCATAGTGATTTGGTGAATAAAATTTGTTTTTACTTATTATATTGTAAGTTAGGTTTTTAATTTGTCAGGCTCCATGTTTTCCTTGAAAACACTTAATAAACTATTTGTAATGCACTTAATAAAAATTACATAGATTCAAATTGTGCCTTATTCGAGAGTTAATACTTTCAACGAGTATTTTTTTAAAGGATCAGGGAAATAGAAATTGCTAAATATTTGATAAACTTCTTCAAAGATTAGTGTCTTCTTCCTTTGTTCCAAATAAACGTTCCCAAATACATTATACATTGTGGACATTTTTCAAATAAATTTTTACATCCTTTTTTTCTCCTACTGCTCTGACCCCACCACTGCCATCTCTGCCTAAGTTGTGTGCAGGTACCTTGCTACCATCTCTAGTGCCTAAAGATGTGTGACCATCATTGGACACACTTGTGCTTGCTGAGCTCGGTTCCCTCTTCGAGACCTGGCTCCCACCTCAGAGCACTGCTACCACTCCCGCTGGATACTTTCACTTCCACCATTGCTGATATAGTGGGGTTTTGGAGGTGGCAGAGTTTCTGCTGTGGTGAGGTGGGGAACATTGTCCTCTCCAGAATTGTGACTCCCAGTCTCTTCGGTCCCCTGGACTTAGACATGATTTCATCCAGGGACTGGATGAGAACTTAAAAGACCAAGCTTATAATTGGGGCACACTTGTCCTGCCTCATTGTCTCCTTAGGATAACTTCTTCCCAGGAAAGTATCTCCATCCCTCTCGCATACAGATTTATGTAAATGTGCCCTTAGAGACACCTGAATCAGGAATCTAGCTTAGGCTCAGACTTGAACAAAGGATCCCATACACATTTTTGCCCAAAATTTTGTCTATGTGCAAAATGAATGTGAACATTCAGTTAGGCACTGCAAACCTGGTCTTCAATTTACCATATCACAAGCAGATTTCCAGAACACTTATTTGGCTTTATTAAGATCCCTTCCAAAAGGAGAGTTTTTAGGAAATACGATTTTTTTAAAAACCTATAAAATTAGAATATTTTAAAAAGACTTGAGCCTATGGTATGAGGAAAAGCAGGAGAAGCTGGACTGGAGAATCTGAACATTCACAAGATTCGATCCAGATGATGTCCATCAATAAGGGAATGGCCTAATGGCCATTCTCAGGTAGCTTGTCACTCTGCGTAGCTTGGATGCAGATACACCAGTTTTGCTTGTCTTCGATTACAAACAAAGCACTACTGAAAAATTGGGAGCTTGAAAAATAACAATAATAGTGATTGAATGACTGGCAACAAAGACTATGTAAGGAAACATTTAAGGAGATAATATCTCTATGTACATGAAATATATTTAGCATAAACTCACATCTGAAATGTATATATGTGCATGTATACAGAATAGCTACTGATAAACAAATATCTCACTTTTACATATGACATCTATTATGTGTTGTTCTATGAAAGCCTAGACATCAAGGGCTAGAAGGGACTAGAACAAGCCATTTAATCTGTCTGTCTTCATTTAGCCAGGTCCTCTGCCCTGTACATGAAATCTTAGAATGTGCACTTAAGCAGTTCTCCAGTTTGGCAAATTGCTACCATAACCACACAAACTATCAACTTCCCCTATGCTTATCCTTACCCATCAGTATCTCCTTGGTGTTCTATAGGCAGGCATAATTGCAGCTACATATAGTTCATGTATATTATTTCTTACTTAAATGTTTGGTAGTAGTCACAAATGAAACCACTTGGGTCTGGGATTTCCTTTGTGGGGAAGATTTATAATTATAGGAATATTCCTATTTTCTATTTTTACTTTTGATAATTTCAGAAAATTTTCCACTGCTCTAAGTTGTCCAATGTATTATCATAAAATTGTTTCTAATATTGCTCTTATCATCCTCTTAATGTCTGCAGGGTCTATACAGATGTTACCTAATTTGTGTTTATTTTTTTCTCGATCAGTTGTCCTGTGGATTTATTAATTTTATTAATACTTAATAAAATCAACTTTTGTTTTTATTGATTTTCTCTAATTTTGCCTATTTTCAATTCCATTGAATTTGCTCTTTTCTTTATTATTTCTCTTCCACATTTTTTATTTTGCAAAGACAATAAGCTGATTTCTTTTTGGAAGGAATAAGTGAAGAAAGGAAGGAGACATATTCATTACCATCAAATCTTTAGAGCTGTTAATAAAATGAATGAGAAATAAAGTCATTAAAATTGGGATCATTAGTGACTTTCATGATGTTTCATTGTGTACAGGAAAAGACTTGGAGTTAGACACATTTGAGTTCTGCTAATTGAATTTGGTTTTCTTTTTGACCATCCAATAAATGAACCCAACTTCCTTTATTTGAGATTACACCCTATTCACCAACACACACACACACAGACACACACACACACACAGACACACTATGATTCTTGAAAGGAAGCAGAACCTATAAACCACTTTAGACATAAAAAATTCTAGACTTGCTTTCCCAAGAAAACTTGCAGCTAGCGTGCAGACCCAAGACCTGTTCTGCCAGGCAGACACACCTACTTTACATCAGGGGATCACAGTGAATTCTCCCTAATGGTAGCAGAAGTTCCTGAAATATTAAGTTCCCGGGACAGTAATGAGATTGGTGCTGATGAGAGTATCTTGTGTCCATCTGGCAGTGTCGGCAGTAAAATCTACAATGTCTAGAGCTGCCAGAAGTGTCCTTGCCCATCCACCTTTGGCTGGATGAGAACTTCGCTTAGCTATATAGCCTTAAATCTATGTCTTACCAGGGTTCTGTGAACAACCTAGCAATAGGACCAATTCTTTCTCTGCTGAAATCAGTCAACTTTAGTTTCTGTTGCTTTCAGCTAGGAATCCTGACTATTCTAGGCTCAATCCAAGCTCTACATTTTATTATATTAGGTAGGAGACTTTGACCATGTTGTACAGTGTTGCTGAACATCTTTTTCCTCAACTATTAAGTGAAAAAAATGATACCTACTTCAGCGTAGTTATGATTATTAAACAAGAGAACATATACAAAGCACCTGATATGTAGTTGGTACTGAATGAAATTAGTTCTATGAAAATAAAAATGTATAAGTCCCTAAAACATTGATTCAATCTGATTCAAAATCATTATTGAATCATATGTCATGGATCACAATAAGAAATGCAGTAGAAGAGATAAGCAGTGTAGCTTTTACCTTTAAGATTTTAAGAATAAGAAAAGGCAAGCATAGGATGCTAACTCAAGAGAGAGTAAGGTTAAAATACAATTTTTTTTGTCTTTTCAGAATTTAGAAGATCTAAGCTTGCTTATAAGATAAGTAGGAACTAATAAAGAAAGAACAATTTGGACAGAAAGAGACTGTTGACAAAAGTGCTTTAAAGATATCAAGGTTCTGGTTTAAAATCATCTTTGGTTGTAAAAATAAAGAAGACAGAGAATTATACACACCAGTTACTATAAGACACAAAGAGTAAGAAGTATTATCCAGGTGGGAGAAGTTCCTGTTTCGGTTAAATCTATACATACTCTGTATCTTGTCATCACAAAATTGAATTGTTTATTGAAAAAGGCAAGAAGCTCTCCTGTGATTTGCTGCTTCTAACCACAAAAGTTTTATAGTTATCTCTCATGGAATGTAAACCTTGACTACTAAGCTATGATTATCACAAATCTTCTTTTACATAGCTGTTGTAAAAATTATATTTGGACACTTTATATTTATTATAAAAATAATTTTTGCTAGAATATGTTTGTTGTAGTAAATGGAATTTTACTCTCCTGTTATAATGTATATACCACTTTTGTGTTCATGGGAGTCAACTCTATGAACTTATTAACTGTATTCTTTAACTCACTACTATCTAAGTGGCACTGCTTTGTCTTGCTTTTCTCCTCAAAAACCTGTTTTCAGAATTAAATCTGTGACTCTAACAGATTTTCTTCTAAATACAACATGAAGCATCTTTCCCTGTTTTCCTCCCCTTCTTCCTTTCAAGAAAGCAGTTTTGGTAGAGAAATGGGGATGATGTGTGTGTTACTTGCTGTTGAGTCAGCTCCAACTCCTGGAGACCCTATGAATGAGTAATGCCCACAACGTCCTGTCTTCAACAGCCCTGATAGGGGTAACGGCCAGACTGAAAGGAATTAGGAAGAAAACAGTAGTGAAGAAATGGAGACAGGCAATTAGACTCCACTTTAAAGTGTTGGGAAACAAACAACCCAATTAAAAAATGAGCAGAGGACCTGAACAGACACTTCCCCCAAGAAGACATACAAATAAATGGCCAACAAACATATTAAAAGATGCTCAGCATCGCTGGCTATTAGGGAAATGCAAATCAAAACCACAATGAGATACCATATCACACCATTAGAAAAGCTGTTATCAATAGAACAAGTAATAACAAGTGTTGCAGAGGATGCGGAGAAAAAGGAACCCTCATACACTGCTGGTGGGACTGCAAATTGGTACAGCCACTATGGAAAACAGTATGGAGTTTCCTCAAAAAACTAAGAACTGATCTACCATATGATCCAGCAATCACACTACTGGGTATCCACCCCAAAGACTTGAAAACCCATATACAAAAAGATATTTGCACACCGATGTTCATAGCAGCATTATTCACAGTGGCCAGGGCATGGAAGCAACCAAAGTGTCCTACAATAGATAATTGGAAAAAGAAGCTGTGGTACGTATATACAATGGAATATTACTCGGTCATAAGAAGAGATGAAATACTGCCATTTGCGACAACATGGATGGACCTCGAGGTAATCATGCTAAGTGAAATAAGCCAGACAGAAAAAACTGAAAATCACATGATATCACTTATATGTGGGATATAAACCTAAAAGCAACAAACAAACAGGACAAACAAACAGACACTCAAAGACATGGACAATAGACTAGTGGTTACCAGAGGGTAGGGTGGGAGAGAGAAGGTACATGGATTAAAAGGTCAAATAGGGATATAAACCTAAAAGCAACAAACAAACAGGACAAACAAACAGACACTCAAAGACATGGACAATAGACTAGTGGTTACCAGAGGGTAGGGTGGGAGAGAGAAGGTACATGGATTAAAAGAGGTCAAATATGTGGTGATAGAAAGAAATCTAACTATGTATATGTGTATATAGATATATATACACAGACACACACACATACACACACGCATATGTATAATATGTCTTAATGTTGAATTGTACACCTGAAATTTACCAGATTTCATTAACCAATGTCACCATAAGAATAAATAAATAATAAAAAATTTAAAAATAATGAATAAAATAAAATGTTGAGGGTAAATGACAGGGCAGGGAGATAAGATGCTAACTCAAGAGTGCAGACGGTAAAGATAAAAAAAATTTTAGATGGTGAAGGCACTGCATTTGTTTGTAAGACAAGGAGCAGGAGCTCACAATGAAGGAGTAATTGAAAACTCAAGAGAGAGGGAATATGAATAATAAAACAAAATCTTGAAAAACTAGGGAAAAACAGGATCAAGGACAGACACATAGTATGGGTGTTTGAAAGGGGGAAGGATATTTCCTCCTCTGAGAATAAAGAGAAGTAGCAGATGATGAAAATTTAGAGAAGACATAAACTCATGTTCCAACACCTTTAATATTTCATTGAGAGACAAGAGCAGAGAAATTAGCCTGAGGGCAGGAGGAAATGGAGAATATATGATTCAGAAGAGAATGCTGTGGAGAAACACTGAGCTGAATAAAATAGTTATTGAGCAGCAGTGAGGACGCACATGAAATGCTAGTGGATCCAATTAGCAGAGTTCCTTGAATTTTTCTAGCTACATGTGGGTGTAGAGAATCTCTAACAGCAGTTGAAATATTAGGGACATTGGTCTTTCCATGAAACTACAGAGCTTTTGGAAAAACCCAAGAATAAAACAGAAGCACATAGAATCAAAATAACAGAGCCTGGAGGAACGCTTGGGAGACAGTGGGGCCCACGTATTGACCTCCATGCAGAGGGACAGCTGGACTACCCGCTGCTAGTTCTTGATGGACAGTGTCTCCTAAGAACTTGAACATGAGAGGCATGAAAGTATCTCTAACATTCTAAATTTTAAAGTCAATACACAATATATTAGAACAGAAATATGCATTGCTACCTTAATGATGAGAGTGGCTCCCAGGCCCGCTAGACCAGATGGTGTGATCTGATTTAATATACTAACATGTCTAAGGAAAGTGTCAACCAGCCTAAGAAACAGAAAAAGAGAGCACCCTCCAAGGGGAAAAAAGGCACTTTTACTGTTGGACTTGAGTTTTCTAGTCCCATCAGCAAGATTGTCCCTCAAATGGAGTGAGGAGTGACAGGCAGTCTTTGACCCATACCATTCAATGGTTCAATCATGATTTGGTGCTGACCTAGAGATAGTCTCATTCGAATCTGGCTTTCTTCAATTGTAGGTCTTTTTCAGGGAGATAATATGCAAGTCATGTAACATGAGCATTTTGGTCACTGTGATAATTTTATAATAAATGTATTAAGCAGTGACCAGTTTTACATATAAGCCATATGAGCTTGGCTAACGTTAGCCTATCTCTGAAAGCTAGATGACGAAGTAAGCTGATCATGGGTTTCTGAAACTACAAGACTGAAGTTAGATGGAATTCAATAAAGTAAGACACTACCCTTCAAGTTTTCATGGGAGACGACAGGCTGTCTTTCCCGTGGTGAGAACATACATCTACAGAGCTTTTACCATTTTGAAACAAAAATTGATATATAGCAGACTGAATAGCGTCTGCTGTGTTTCACCCTTACTTGCCATATGGATGTCCTCTGCAGGCTCCCCAGATGGCCCTGGATGGTAGAATCCCTTACTGCAAAGGAAAACTGTCCTGTGGTTATCGGGGCAATTACAATGCAGAAATCGGGTCATTATCATTGTGTGCAGACTTGCTGGAACCAATAGTCAGCAGTTTTGTGTTCTTTTTTTTTTTTTTCTTTCTTTTTTGGTGAAACTCCAGGCTGATGTCTCTAGATTGGCCATTTCTAGCTCTGCAGGAGTCCAGTTAGCATTTTACAGGTAATACAGAAAAGAGAAGCAATTCCTTAAAAATGCCCACACAAGCTGTGCTCCTGAAAGGTCTTCCAACTCCAAGGCACAAATTTCTCTCTGGTATCTGGGAGGTCTTACCTACCTGAGAAAACAACTGTTTGCCAGGCAGGTGGAAACGCCTCTAGGAAGGGTTTCAGTTTTTAATCTTAAATGCTGATATCTTTGTGGATAACAGCTCTCTCCAAGTCCTCTGCCCTGCAGAAAAGATAAACACAGGATATTTAGCATTTTCCAAAAATGTGCACCCATCTGGATGCCCTGTAATTTTCTCTGTCTCCAGCTTTCGTACTGGAGTTTCTATGTGTGTTATGGGTTCAGGTGTGGGAAGGAAGAAGATGGAAGGACTGTTGTTTTTTTTTTTTTTGAGATAAAAACTATGCTTGTTCTACCCAAGACTTTGCCTAACTATCTAACAAGAAAAGAGATAAATGAGTACACTGATGGAAATACCTGGGTTGTGGGTGGCCAATGACAGGGTTTCCCAGGGTGACTCAGGCAGGAAGTCCCCACTTAGACGGGAGTATGTGAGGTAGATCAGGAGCTATGATACATAATAAGGTGGAGGCTGAGAGGCCCTCTGCTCCCAGGAGAGAATCGAAAGAAATTAGACTCCAGGGAAACAAGAAGGGAGCCTAGACTAAAAGACCTGACCGCTGTAGGGGACATGAAAGTGAGGACGTCGGACAGAATGCTGCAGGTGGAAATGTCCCTCAAAGAGCTCAGCTTTGAAGATATGATATAACCAATAAATATGATAACCCAGTGCGAAGTCTGATATGGGCTATTCTGTGTAGAGAAAGCTTGCTTCTCTTAACTAGATCTATATGATCAAAGATAGTTTACTAATAACAAAATAATTTTTGTAAATAAAGTAGACATTATAAAATATGGAAATTTAACGAATCAAGACAATATAAAGACATTTTAAATTTTAAAATAAATTTAGGAAGGTTTTTGTTGTCATTAAGATTGGACCCAGGGACCAGAGCAGAGCAGGGCTACTGGGTGGGGTTTATGGTTCCTCTCTCCATCCTGCTGCTTCTGAGTCTAGAAAATCTTTCAGATCCTTCTGACTCCTCCATGAAAGCTCAAGCTCTGGCCCCAGTGGCTCTGTCATCCAGGAGACTGAGGATCCTCAGGGATTGTTCCAGCCTGTGCCAGGTTCGGGGCCAGGCTCCACTCCACTGTTTACCAACAATAAGCCTTGATGATGACCACATTCAATACTCACTTGGGCTTCTCAAGTCCAGGGTTCTATTACCTTAATTGCACTCAGTGTTCCATGAGTGCAACATAATGGTTACAAACTAGACTGCCTAGAACTAGACTCTAAATCCTGTTCTGAGTCACTTAGAATAAGCAACACACAATAACTTAAATAGTAAAGAAGTCAGAATGTGAGACAGTTCAGGGTTGTTTCCACAACTGAATTATGTGGTCAGAAACCTAGGCTTTTTTCAGTTTTCCATTCTTTCCAGTGCGTTAGATAGCTGTTCGTAGGCTTGTTGCCTCGTGGTCACAATATGGTTGCTGCTGCTCAAGTGTCTATTTTTAATGATAGTGACCAAAGCAAAGAGGGAGGACAGGAGAAGGCCTCTGTCTCATTTCTAGGTTCTTTCTTTGCAGAAAGGAAAATGTTTCTCAGAACCATTTCCCTTCCTTTAACCCCTCCCACCAAGCTGGCTTCCTTATACATCTGCCAGAACAGGATCACCCTAACTGCAAAAAGTTTGAAAAGTGAACATGTGCCATTTAAACCTCTGTGGTAGAAAGTAGATTTTGCCTTCAAAGAAAAGAGGAGAAATGACTGTGGGTAAGCAACTGTATCTGCCATCTATACAATAATGCTATATAACAAATCATCCTAAAACTCAGTGACCACAAAAACAACAATTTATTATTTTTCATTAATCTGTGTGTTGGCTGGACAGTTCTGCTGATGAGCCCGGGTTGGCCAGGCTTCGCTGGCTTGCTCATGGGTCTGCAGTAGGTAGACTGGTGGGTTGGCTGGTCTAGAATGGCCTCAGCCACAATGACTTGTCTCAGTTGCATCTGGCCTCTCATCCTTCAGATCAATAGCCTAGGTGGAAGCTGGGGCTCAAAAAAGAAAGCAGAAGTAAGTCTGTCTCCTTGAGGCCTACGCACCACACACAGTCACTCCTACCATATTTTTTTGGCCAAAGTTACAAGGCCAGCCGCAATTTAAGGGTGACGGAAACAGACTTTGTCTCTTTATGAGAGGGGTGGCAGTCACGTTGCGAGAGAAGTAGAGACAGATAAGGAAGAACTGGGGCCGTTTCTGCAGTCGATCTATCACAGCAATCAATAGAGCTTTCTGTAACCAATTATTAGATGTACGACCATGGACAAGATATTTAACCTCTCAGCCTCAATTTCCCCATCTGCAAAATGGGAAGAATAATAAAATCTAACTTACGAGGTTGTTATGAGGATAGTATGTGTTTCAATCTAGGTCAAAGAGCTTACAAGAATGTCTCCCTTTGGTAAGTTACCGTGTACTAACTAATGTTAGCCCTTAGGATTGTTGGCCAGGACTGATCAAAGCATCTCTGTCTTAACTATCTTATGGACGGAGTCATAACTAACTAGGAATTCTGATGCTTAAGACAAAGAGCAAGAATTGCACTCTTACATGTCCTCAGATTCATTTAGCAATTCATGACACTGCTCCCAGATTGCTCTTCGTGCCATTGTCATCCTATGCCTTAACTTAACTAATTCTTCAGGCTAACTTAACTCAGTGGTTCCTATTCACTGAAAAAGGGCTCATTTGCTGTCAACATGTGAATGTCACTAATATTTAAATTATACTTTTTGAGGTAATTATTTCACATTTTTTGTATCCTGTAAATTTGGAGATCCCCAGGGTAAGGCCTGGTTAGCCTGGCCCACGTTGCTACACTGCCTTCAGGGTACGCTAAACGGAATGGGTAGGGAAGAAAGCAGGTAGGGCATTTGCTGGGAGCGCACCTTTGCCTATAGAGCCTCTGCTTCCGTAATAGTCAGGGCAGGAGCCTCAAGCAGAGGGCTGGGGTAAGCTCAGGCCAGCACAGCTAGCTACTAAGCTCTCTGCTCCTCCAGGCCAAATAAATGACGAAGCAGATTAATCCAGCACCCAACTGTGAAACAAACTCATTTGACTTTGACCCACAGTTTAAAGTACATCGTGCAGTTTTATAGGACTCAGCACTCGCATACAAACACATATGCATATATATTAGCCATATAACACACAAATATATGCACACACATAAATGTAAAATGTTTCTTGAAATGATACTTACCTTTGGTATATGCAATGCCCTCTGGTGTTTCCTCATAGACCATATTCTTTTTCATTTGCATTGTAACTTTTTGAAACATGGCTCACGACCAATGAAATTGGCTGGGAAATGTTTGAACTACTTTGAAAACACTGACTTATGAGGTATATAATGTAAGGAGAATTGAACAAAACTCTCTTTTTCCAGAAGTTTTCTCTATACCAAGAGGGCAGTCTTAGAGGTTCTGTGGCTGAAGCCGTCTTGCACAGTGGTTAAAAGCAAGGAGTCTGCAGGGAAAACGCTTGGGTTCAAAATCGAGCTTGGTCGCTTGTGAATGATGTGACCTTAGCAGACCTGTATAATCCCTCTAGCTTTGGTTTCCTTATGGAAAAAAAAAAAAGGCGGGGGATGATATTACCCTTTCATCACTGTTGTGAAGATGAAATGAAGTTGCTTGGCATAGCACCTAACACAAAGTAAGCTGGTATATGTTACCTATTACTACTGTGGCAAGAGATGTTGTCAATCTTTAACTCTCTGGTGAAGCTATTTGGTCCAATGTTTTTCTAGTGGAGAACTAGCTAGTGCATTATAGGACACAACACAAGTCTTGGTAAAGAAAGGTTAGCACACCAGGGATGCCCTCGACAGGACCAGCAGGGGAAGGACGTTGAAGTAGGGGTGGGGGTGGTGGGGGCGAAGTTCCACCAGCCAGGAGAGGTTCTGAAGAAAAAAGTGGGTAGAGGCCGGCAGCCTAGGTCTTCGATCTTGTGGGTGACTAAAGAAGTTTTGCATAGGTCTCCATTAAATAGATGTAGATAGATGCTCCTCTTTCCAAAAGTGTGGCTCTAGAGTACATGCAACTGAACTTTCAACAAATTCACTGAAACCCAGACTTCACTACTAACTTATGCAAATGAGAAAGAGCAACCTCTCTGGGTAAGGCAGCCCTGCTCAGGGCATGCAGCCTACTGGCAACCTGTGGCCTAGATTTCAGTCCCCTCTGCTGGGTGCCCTCGCGTAGTGCACAACCTACTCAGTCATCCCTGGTGTCCCTGCTGGAACTCTACTGATTGAAAGTGATCTCCTTTCAGGATGTCTCTTCCAAGATTACATTCAAACCGTGGTGAACCTATTCCCAATGGTAGCAAATCCTCAATTGTTTAAGCTAAATTTTATTTGGGAAACAGTCAAAATTATTTTGATCCCAGAGGTGGCCACAATGAAAATGTGCCACTCAGATCTCCGGCTGCTGGGGGCATAATTTGCCAATGGCCCCTTGAGATCCGCTGTGCTTGCACCATGTGGCTTCCAGACGATGACTGAGCATGTTGGGAAATAAAGGCAGGCCCATTCCAGCGACGCATGGGACTCCAGCGCTCCCCCATCAACCTGGCTGAACATTTCTCAGAACTGTGCTGCAGTGTGACGTTCTTCCCATCCAGGCTTTCTTTCTTCCCTCCCTCCTTCCACATGTGCCAGATTTGCAGTACGGTCTGCAGGCTCTTCCTGCCTTCCTTGCTTCCTCCTTTTCCTAGTACATTTAATACCTTCTTGGCATCTGCTTCTTATCAGATCCAGACTACAGTACCAGGTTTGGTAAAAGAGAGGTGAAAGAGATCGACCAATCTGTTTAATACATATTTAGGGCAAATGCTAGAAATGGCTATAAAAGTAAGATTAAAGTTCTTGTTCGACTGATAAAAAAAAGATCAATGAATATTGGTTAACTATTGAATGAGTGGAAAGGTTCTGAAATAAAATAATGCCATCTTCTATAGTTTGGCCTGAATGTCTACTGTGCAGGGATACAGAGCAGACCTTCAAGTTATTCTTGGGTGTGCCCAAAGAGATTCCTCATACATGCCTGCCTCATTCTTATTCTTCTCTGGCTCCCACTTCTTCACACCTGCCTACAAAGCTACCGGGAAAAGTCCCATTACTTCCATTGCCTATCCTGGGAACACCAAGGCCCAACTGTGCCCCAGGGGCCACTTAGATGTTCCAAATATTCTAATTCTTCTTGAACCTGAATGGGGCCAAGTCACATGAAGAGGCCAGGAGAGAAGATGGGGAAGGGTGGTTTCCTCTCCAACTCCATGCCACAGGTTTGACTTGGACCTACCTGTAAGCATCTTGAGACTAGATAAGGGATGTTTAATCAGATTCTGCTGCTCATCCCTTTTGAATAAAATCACAAGGAGCTCAGAATCAGGCCAGGGGCCCAGGTAGGGACAGATGTCTTCCACCCCACCTGAAATTTTCTATTTACATCCACATCCAAACTCCCTTGGCCTTCTCTAGGTAACAAACAAGAAAACCAAAGAGGCTTTGAATATAAAATGATGTATTAACTATATTTTCTTATTTTTTATGTTCTTGATGATCTGGCATCTGGAGCCTTGCTAACCCTGGAGAAATTGTCCCTCCAAGGGTTAGCTAATTCTCAGAAATAGCAAATAGGTCCCCTGAGAGCATGCCTTTCATCTAATATCTCCAAATTTTATCTCGAAAATGAAGATAATTACTAATAGAATTAAGTCAGTTGAGATGTACATGAGATACTCTATAAACTAAAGAAGGCTATTCAAAACATAACGAACCGACCAAACCAGAGTCCATACCTACCAACTACCTCCTTTATCAAGGTCTCACATGGTGAGACACTATCTCCTGCACTAATCACTCTAGGGCCAGGTACCAGGCAACCAGAGGCAGTCTCTACATCCCAGAACCTACTGGAACTATTTAAACTAACCAATCCTAAATCTAGCTAGCTCAATTTACCCAGCCTTGCCCATTTCTTCCCACAAAAACCACAATAAAGGCTTTTGCCCATGTTTCTCCTTCATTTCTTCTGTCACCTGAATGACCCTGGTGCTTCCCCACGTGGCCCCACAAGGCATGGCATGACCCCTCTTCTTAGGAACTGTGAGTGACAAACTATCTTTTCAATGGCCATCATCTGATCTGTTGGCCTCACCATACATAATACAATCTATATTTTAAAACATACAGATATTGGGGAGATTTCAATATGAGGGCATCTACACTAGCAACAGCTAACCCCAAATTTTTGTTATATCTGAAGAGCCCTCTTGTTTACAAAATATCTCATGGACAACATCTTAATCCCTTTAATTCCATTAGTAATTGTCTTCATTGAGAGACAAAATTTGGAGATACTATATTTTCTAATGAGGCTAGGTGTGAGGTGCAGTAGACAGAATGCAAAGCACAGGCTCTGTAGTGCTGGTTTTAAAGAGGTCTCAAAATACATACCAATAACACAACAATCATAGCCTCTGAGCATGTCTTAAGTGCCAGGCACTGGTACAGATAATTTCCATACATTAACTCATTTAATCCTTATGTCAATGCTGAGGTTGATACCCAAAAGTACCAACAATTATTTGCCCTGTCTTACAGATGATCTGAAATTAACAGGTTAAAATTTTATCTCTGTCATACAATGTTAGAGCTGCAAATAACTTTAGAGATCAAGCCTTGCTATTTCACAGATGAAGTAATTATGTTTATGTGTTCTACTGCACCTGAAACTTTTGTATTTTTGAGCACACTCACCCAATAAGACATATATGTATTCTAATTTTGCTAAGTGAGTTCTGATTCCTGTGACCTTTAGCCCAGCTATGTCATGTAAGGGAAGTGACACCTACTATAGTAATCTCAAACCCCATAATCCATCACCCATACTTTGAAAGCACTAAAAGGAAATGTGTTACAATAACCAAACACACCTAGTGTATATCACAGGCTTGCCTAAATATTTCCCATTTATGCTATTTTGAGAACTGGCTTCTAGCCCAGTTCCGACAACAGTGTTCCAGATTAAGTGGAAGGCCATGTGAGCATGGTAATTGAAAATGTGATTCCCCCCACCCCAGAGGGCCATTAGTTATGAGTTTACTTTTGTGTGTGTGTGAGATCCCCCTTTGAGCATTTATAAAATATGGATTCTGCAATTGTCTCACTTACTAGAAAAAAAATGTGTGTCCTATTAGGTTTCTAGAGGACAATAGTATGTCAACTCCAATCAGCCTTTCTTCAGAGGGTTCTGCAGAAGCTGGGCCCAGGAGCCCCTCCTTAGACTCCCTCTCCCTTAGCAACTGCCTCACTCCTGGCAAAGGAACAGACACTTTGCTCTACTCAACCCTGGTGACGTCAGTCTCATTAATAAGCTAAGGGTCCTAGACAATAGCAGTCACAACACAGCCGTCTCAAAGCCAGCTCTAGGGGCACCAGGAGCTCTGTTCCTGGACACAGTCCCACTGTGTTTTTGGATTACAGTCCTTGATGGCATGGCTCCATCTTCAGGCATAACCTGTCTTGGGATCAAACCCATTGGCCAATGACAACCTGCTACATTCATTTGGCTGGGATGTTATGAGCAAGATGGTAATCAAATTTCAATGACTTGGATGAGCTCCATCTTCCTTTCCACCTTTCTATGCTTCCGCACCAAGCCTAAAACTTAAAGGAAAGGAGAATACTTGAGATATGATATTTTCCAAGATTGAACAGCTGGCTTAGATCTATTAAATTGCAGATTTAAATTAATACACTCTATACCTCAACAATAAACCAAAGAACTGGAAAGAAGGCTTTTGGGTTCCTTTAAATTGTGCCCAAAGCTTTCTAATTCTAATTTTGAAAACGGAAAGGATCTTGGTCTACAGTCACTGAGTGTGTAGGCCAAGTAAATTCACTGGATTCTTTAGCATATTATTTGTGCTTTGGGGTCTCCCAATTAGAATTATTTACTGCATAAAATAAAGTTATAACTTTGATTTCAATCTGCAGCCATTCCATAACCCCATCAGAAAAAGCATGATATCATTTATGTTCAAAATTCAATGTACTTTCACAGTTACAAGGTAACTTAGGTAACTAGTTGTTTCTCTAGGCATTCACTTCAGTACTTTATCCATTGATTGGTTAAGCCAGGAACACACAGCATGTCTGCGGAACACAGCATGTCTCCTGCCCCAATTTTCATCTGAATCCATAAGTTTAGGGACTTAAAAAAGAGGAAAATTCCAAGTAAACCCAGAAAACATAATTTATTAAGTTCCTCAAAGGCTGTGTGTATTTAAGGGAGGTCATTACGAAGACTCTCTCGCAGGCAACTGTCTGGTGGACGGATCAGGCAGCATGTCAACGATTCATTACTAAAGCCCAACTGTATACTCAGCATAAGGTCCACACTAACTGGGAACAATATTGAAAACTAGGGAGTCAGTCACTCTTCGTTGTCAAGTTTTTTCCCTGCTATTTTACTTTGCTTTGTTTTTTAAATTATACGGACATAGCCAGAACTTGAACCTGCATCGCCTGGATCAGACCATTAATAACTAGCTGCCTTAACTGGGAAGATACGCCAGATCCCAGATCCTTGCTCTCTATCTGCTCCCACCCCAAGAAAAGGCCATGCTTCCTTCCAGT
Source organism: Pteropus alecto (assembly GCF_000325575.1). Classification (NCBI taxonomy): domain Eukaryota; kingdom Metazoa; phylum Chordata; class Mammalia; order Chiroptera; family Pteropodidae; genus Pteropus; species Pteropus alecto. Next base: position 1,424,446 of record NW_006441995.1, on the reverse strand, counting down.
CAGAGGCCCAATACAATCGGACAAGGGCTTTTCCTGCATTTTCTGGCAGGGAATATGGAAAAGAACATATATGGAAATTGAGTGTGTGTGATGGTTTGTTTCATTTTTTTGTTATTTTGGGTCTTTTTTTTTTTTAAGGATTTTTCTATTGTCGAGCTTCCAGGATAAAGTAGTACTAATCATTCCAACTCTATTTATTTGCTAGGTTCTAGAATTCCTCTACAAAATGGAACTTCAAGGCCTATCTCCAACAAGCTTTATTTTTTTTTCGAGGTATAATATGTAACATTATATTAGTTTCAGTTGTACAATGGAATGATTAGAAATTTGTATACACTGCAAGATGATTACCACAATAAGTCTAATTACCATCCTTTACCATACAAAGTCACAGTTTTTTTTTCTTGTGATGAAAACATTTAAGGTTTACTCTCTCGGCATCTTTCAAATATTGCACTATGATATTATTAGCTACAGGTTCCATGTTGTACATTACACCCCCATGACTTATTTATTTTATAACTAGAAGTTTATACCTCTTGACCCCCTTCACCCAGTTTGCCCCCCCCCCACCCCGCTTTAGTTATTCTGCCACTGAGGATCAAAGTAATAAAATGGAATTGGAGCACGTCCTTGAAGAGGGATTTGTTCCTTTAGGCTTAATTCTATAATTGTTCAGAATAAGGGTGTGGTGAACAGACACTAAAGGGAAAGTTTATTTAGCCTAAAAATGAGAAGACAGAAGAAAGGAAATATAACACCAATCTGGAGGTAGATCTGGATGAGGATTAGCAGCTGCCTTGTCTCCTTTGATGAAAGGGCTTAACTAACAGCAAGAGGAATTGAGGATACATCTTAGGGAAAAACTTCCTGACCCTTATAAGTCCTGGCAATGTCTTAACAAAAGGGATTGTCCGGTGTACCTCTAGATTTTTATTGTGTGATGTTATTTTTGTAATTTTCTTTTTGTTGTTGTTATTCATTCTAAATTGTAGAAGTTTCAGACTTTTGTTTTTTCATCATCATTCAAGTAATACATGCTTCTTGCAGGAAAAAAAGTGGAAAATACCGATAAGCAATGAGAAAAAATTATCTGTAATTCTACCCCTGAGAGATAAGCTCTGCTATCATTCTAGGGTATGTATTTTCTCTGGGAAACACATTTTCTCTGGGAGATTGGTTAAGTAAAAGCTGGTACAGTCATAAAATGTATTGGCTGAGAGTGATACATATGTGATGCACCGACTTTGGGGCCTGGCCTCAGTGTTCATCCAAAATCTGCTCTTTACTTGCATCTCCAGCCTTGGCCTTGGCAAGAGAAAGAAATGAATGCCAACTTTATCACCACTGGCAGCTTTGAACTCATGCATGTTCAGTGATTGTGTGGTACAACAGATTACAATGAAATCTAGTCTACAACAATGTCAGTATCTTAAAACATAATCAGATTTTGAATTGATATCTGAATATTCACCTAAAAATATACATAAGCATTTTAGATGTAACCTTAAAGGAAATCTCTACATTTGCTTTACAAATTGAAATTCTAACAGTACTATTAACACAATGTTAATATAGAATAAATTAATGAAAATCTTAATAAAGAATTAGCTGATAACTTAATATCATATCTTTTCTAATCTAAAGCATGCTTATAACAATTTAAATAATAAAATAAGGTGGATTAATATTCAGCTACTTAATTCTATTTGGTCATGATTTTTTTTAAAAAGTTACTGTTTTGGAATTCTTCATCTTTTTTTAAGGTGATTTAAAACTATTATGTAAATTCTGACACCTTAAAATTTCACAAGGAGAAAAAGTTTCCAAATTGCAGATCGTAACATCCACAATAAACATCTCTCCCAGACATAGAAAATATAGAGTATATGTCATAGAACAAGCGATTAGAGAAAAATGGACCCACATTACATATTTTGTTTTCACTAATTCTATTTTACAATGATAAACTTTCTAATAATTCTCTAAAAAGGCAATTCTTTATAGTCTTTGAGCTTATGGAAGCTATTATTTAAAAAAAACTTGTCAAAATTATTACTATAGCTATCAGTCCTTTTCAGCAGTCAAAGATAAAGAGTTTTTGAGATTTGCTAATGTTATGAATATTGGATAAGAAGTTCCTTCTAGAAAAAAGTGTTGAAACCTTTGCTTGAATTCTATTTTGCTGTGCACAAATGGCTGGTGACATTAGGAATGGTTGGTGACTTAGTAAATGTGCCAGGTGAAAGTCGCTCTCTCTTTAATATTGAAATGTGCAGAATAGTGGCTAAAAGAACTGCCTAGCAGTTGCCAGATCTGAGAAACTACTATAATGTTCTTAGAATATAATAACAAACTTTTAAATTTTAACTATTAAATATTAACGATTAAGCTATAACTGAGACATTTGCATGTAATTTCAGATTTATTTTTACAGGCTAGAAATTCTTTCGATAATTATCTCTGACCACAGCCTCTGCTTCAGCAGAAAATATATTCTTATCCTCAGCCATTTGCTATTTAGAATTATAATCAGTGTATCCTGAACGTATAAGTATTTTGTGTTTGAGACAGAGACGTGTGTCTGTTAGGATGCTTTCAATCACATGAAACAAACATCCCTACGCAAACTGGCTTTTAAAAAGTAGTAAGAGAAAGAGAATTTGCTCACATACCTGAAGCATGGGAGGTGGTGCATAATAGTTGCTTCAGCAAGGTTTTATTAAGGGCTCAAGTGTACGAAAAGCACCTGGTTTCTCTCTCACCATTTCCCATCTCTGCTTCTTAGCTCCATAAGCTCCATCCTCTTTATGGTGCAAAGATGGCTGCCAACAACTCCTATAGCCACATGCTTCCACATTCCCAAACAGATAGGCAAGACCATCTTTCACCCAGTAGTTTCCAGCAAAAGTCATGAAGTACACCATGCTAGACATATGCTCACATGGTATGCGCGCCTCTGCAACATCACTATGGCCAGGAAGACACCGCGTGATTATTTGCTTAACAACTAGCTTCCACCCCTGGAGGTGGGAAAAGATCGATGGGAAAGTGGTGGTTTCCCAAAAGAGTTATAGGATGCCATTACCAAGAATAAGGAAAAATTATTGTTGGCCAGCAAATAATAGGTATTTAAACACAACATGGAAACATGTTTTCCATTGCTAAATAAAATATGATTATAAAATGATTATATAGAGCATGACTCCAATTTTGATGTATAAATGTCAATGCAAACATTTTTGGGCTTTATTTATTTAACCAATCTCATTGGTTTTATAGTTGTTTGCACCATTTTACTATTAGAATCAATACTTCAACTAGAACAACTGTGATACATTCTTGCATGAGTGTAAGATGATTTTCTTAGAATAAATTCCTAAACATTGCTCAGTTAAAAAACATACACAAGTTAAGGTTTTTATATATCTTACCAAATTGCCTTCCCCAAAAGTTATACTTCCAGTAGCAGTGTAGAGCAATGCCAGCTTCCCATAACCTACCTCATCAACAAATAATACCAACTGCCAATTCATCAATAGGTAAAAATAACACCTCACTGTTTAAATATAAATCTGTTTGAGCACTGCTAAAGATGAAAATACTCTCACATCAGTTATCCACTGATATTTAATTTTTTATCTATTAACATTTAATTAGTCGTTTATTGATACCCTGGCTCATTTCTCAATCAGCTGTTCATTTCTACATATTAAAAATAGTAAACTTTTGTTTGGCATATGTTGTAATTTTTTCTCATTCATCATTTTCTTTTTGACTTTGTTTATGGTGGTGTTTATTTATTTATTTTCTATATAAAAGCTCTAAACTTTGATGTAATCAAAATTTTTAAATATTTCTTTTGGGATTACTATCTTAAATATCCTTTTTAGAAATAATGTCCCCATTCCAATTATTTCAATTTTTAATTATATTCTCCTCTAGTATATTTATTGTTTCATATTTTTCTTTTAAATTCTAATTTATCTAGAATTTACTTTGTCATTAGCTATAAGGTCAGGCCATCATCTTTTTTCCAAATGGCCAAATAGGATTCCTAATGTAGATGTTATATAGTCTGATGGTTAAGAACATTGGCTCTGGAGCCAAACTGGTGGATTCATGACCTTTGAAAGTTAGATGTCTTTTTTGTGTCTCATCTACAAAAGAGAGATGAAAATAACAGTATCTATTTCATAGGGTAGTTTGGATGGTGAAATGTGTTAAAAGCACATAAAGGATTAGAACATTGCTGGGAGCATAGCGATTACCACACGTTGTTGTTACTACTATTTATTAAAAAATCTATCATTTCTCCTCTTGAGATATTATTTTTGTGAAGTACTAAATATTTATCTACTTGTGGGTCTGTTCCCAGAATTTTTGGTTTCTTCTATCGATCAGTCTGTTTACTTTTGCCTCTGCTGATTTTAAAAGGGTTTATATTGATATTTCTAGAATCAGCAGAATAAACTTATGATTTCTTAAGATGTGTTTGTTTCGTGTCCTAAAAGGTGATAGAAGTAGTTTCTTTCGTGTCTCATGTCAATTTTGCACAAAGTAGCTCTCATCACCAAGTAGTATGGATGTATCATTTTGTGGTTCTTTAGCTATTTCAGTTTCAGCTCTCCTACTTACTCGTTGTATAACCTTGGGCAAGTTACCTGAGCTCTCAGCTTCAGTTGCCTCATTTGTTATGATTCATAGGACTCTGAAAATTAGATGAGATAATGCATATAAAGCACAATATGGTGAACACAATAATTCCCAAATAATTGTCAATTATTAATTTATTTTTATTTTACCTTTGTTATATAGTAAGACACGAAAGTCTCTCCTTAGTAGAGACTAAGGAACCACGCAATTATTGATGAGTGACCAGGATATGAGGGATGCAGAGAAAAGGAGGTCAATGGTATTTTTCAAGTAAAGTTATAATTTTTTCCATGTTAACGTATAATTAGTAGCACCCAATACAATGCCTATATATAGCAGGTGCTCAAAATGTTGTTGAACTAGTGAATATAAGAAAATCAATAGTGCAGTGCTGAGGATTTCATCTGAAGCGAATACTGAGAAAGAAAAACTTCACTAATAATGTTCCTCAGAAATGTGAATCAATAAAATAGAATTAAGACCCTTGCTCAAGGCTTCTGGTACATCTTTTCCCTATCATCGCCACATGTTCACATACTGCAGAAGAGATGGTAAAAAGAGGAATAATGCTTAGGAATTAGTCATTAGAGCAATAATTCCATTTTCTTGAGACCCGTAACATGTTCTGCTACAGAGTAATTATAATTTATGTCACATGTATTTACATGCATGCATGTACACACACACACACACACACACACACACTCCATAAACAGGGATTTCCTGACATTTTAAACCATTCCTGATTGGCCCAATTCCAGTTCATCAGATTAAAATGTCAAGAAAATTAAGTAGTAAAGATACAATCTGGTCCTTCTTGAACTTATTTACTTGTTCTTTTAAAACAAGAAGATACGGTAGGGAGTAGCTGACTACTTCCTTCCTTTCAACAGACAGTATAATTATGTCTTCTTGCTTTTACTCAAGCGATATCCTTTACCCTATTCAATAGAGAAGCAGACAATCTCAACCTTACGTGGGAGATGGAGTGGCCACGTGTGCTATTTTTCTCTGACGTTTAAAGTGCTACAGCAAGGCTACTGACAGAGACACTTAGGATTCTCTCAACTCTGAGTCGTCTTGGGGTGCCAGTAGTATATGAAATGTTATGCCAAAGAATTATTAGGAACCCAAACATTAAAATCACTCCCATGTGAGTGTGAAACTCAATCTTCTTGACTTTCAAAGGAGAGACGTTTCCTTCACAATTCCACCATTTTTGATGGCAGTAATTGCACACTGGGTCAAAAGGTTGATGAGGAATGGAACTGGAAACCTGGAGATAATTTAAGAAGAGCTTCGGTAACTAGACCCAGTCTTTGAAGATCTTTGGGGGAGGTCTTCAATGATCTTTAAGTCTTGACCACAATTCCTTGGACACCACCACAGAAAGAGAAAACATTGCGTACGTTTACATGACATCTGAAAACTCAGCTATGTTAGCTAGAGTTGATTTTTACAGCCATTTTCACAAGTGATTTAAGCTAATTAATTGGCAAATGTTCAATTCCTACCCACTCTAGTTATCTGGGTGAAGAGAAATAAACATGTCAATACAACCAGGAAAGAACTAGAGAATTCCTCTATTGTTCTTTGAGCCATATTCCTTTGCTATAGTGAACCAAATAACACATTTATCATGGTCAACTTGGGGGTTTAAAGTAGGCATACATTCTACTTAATATGTAGCTTTCTGTTAAATCTCATTTAAGACAAACTCCTGAAGTCCAAAGGCCTTCTTCTAAAGATTTTAGAAAATAAACTGGAGCGATGATGATGATGATGATGATGATGATGATAATGGAGGAAGAGGGGGGTGGGAGGGAAGGAGGGAGGCAGGAAGGAAGCATGAAGGAAGGAAGGAAGGACATAGGAACCATCTAAAGAGTAGACCCTGGGTTAAAGAAAATAAATGTATTTGTTTTCTCCAAATTTACTAATTTGCTATTCATTTATTCCACACATTTTATTAAATGCTGGTCACTGTTCTAGGCATTGGGGGTGAAATAGAGATCCAGAAAACAAACATTTTTCTCTGCTCTTTCTGGAGCTTCTACTCTAATGAAGGATATTGACAATAATTAGATAATCTTACAAACAAATACAAAATTCGTCACAGGGTCAAATGACAACACATGAGAAGAAAACAGATAGGAAGATCTGGAAAAGCCAGGGAGGTCAGGGAAGGCTTCTCTGAGAAGTGATACTCGAGGTGAGATCTGAAAAGGGAAGAGGACAGGCATCAACTAGATAAAAAGACAAAGAAAGTGTATCCCCGGGAGAGAGATCGGCATGTGCAAAGGCTGCATGGTGGGAAAAAGCAAAGAGAATAGAAATTAAAAGAAAGCCAGTGTAACACTGGGAAACAGGAAGGAGGGTGCAAGACAGAGCTGGAGAGAGCATGCTGAGTTCTGTCTGCACTTTAAGAGGACTCGGAAGCCATTGAAAGAGTTTAAGTAGGAGAATGACATGGTCAGAATTATGTTTTTGTAACCATCAATCTGGATACAATGTGGGGACTGGATTAGAGGGAGCCCAGGGAGGGTATGGGGAAACCATCTAGAATATCAGGAATAAGCTACTGTTGCTGTCTGGCAATGATGATAGCTTAGCTCCAGATGCTACCAGAGGAAACAGATCGAGGGAAAAAGCAGCAAGACTTAAACTAAATTTGGAGGAAAAGGGCATATGGAATAAGCTTATGTAGTAAAACTAACTGCTTTTGGTTGGAGGAGGGAAGATTAAAACAACAGCAATATTTTACAAAGCCAAATGCTGCTCATGACTCAGGAAACTGGTATTCTAAATCTAAATAAGTCTAAATCCAGAACTGTGACTACTTAAGGTTGCTCTGAGGCCTTACACTTGCCTGCAGAGCTAATCTAAGATAAAACTTGAAGAAACTATGGGAGTTCTACTGCTGGTCGAGATATAGAAAGGCATAAAGACTATCACTTTCATCATAACAAAAGAAAACAGTAAACCAAAAATTATAACTTTCTTTAAAGACATAAAAGACTAACAGACACACACTTAAGAAGTCTAAACAACTAATTTCAGAGAAAGGAATGCCCTTGAAAGAAGAGTGAAGAGTGGTCATTATTTTCATACTTGGGACAAATTGCCTAGCCTAAGTATAGGCGGTGGAAGAGTAGGCATCACATAAAAAGAGTTTGATAGAATGAAGAGAAATCAGCTGAACTTTTAACAATAATATGGGCTAGCATGAAATATTGGAAGCTGGAAGAATCCCAAACACAGAAACACACCTCTCTGAACAGCGATTCTCCCCCATGGGAATTTTGCTGAGTCAGCAGCAGTTGAGGCAGAGCTGGGAGGTAAAAAGAGATTTCCCAGGCCCTGTGCTGCTTGGGGTCCCAGGGCCCTTCTGGAGTTTAATCTGGGGTGAAATAAAACTGTGTCCAAACTCCCTTCTATTTCAAAGCTTGAAAATCCCTGAGAGAAAAGCCCGATAGATATGAAGCAAGATGTTGGGGATTAGGCTGAAAGGCCAAGAGGAATCTCCATAATAGCATTAGCAAGAGATAAACTGAAACTAATTCAAATACTATCCTAGTCCCAGCTCAGTTAAACTCATGATAGGAACTGGATAAAAATCCCTTTCCCAAGCTTAGGGCAGAGGAAAAGGAAGGTCCCCTCTGGAAAAATAAAACAAAAATATACAATCTAGTTTAAAAATGTGACCTGCAATCAAAAAAATAAAAAAAGAAAGAAAGAAAGAAAACAGTCAAGACAGGCAGACCCACTGATGACCAGAAACTATAATCAGTAGAGGAGGTCAATAAATAACTATTTTAAGTACATTAAAGAATTCTGTTAAGTACTTTAAAGATGGACAGGATGGGCGAACAGAGAGGAATTTCATCAGAGAAACTAAATCTCTAAAGAAGACCCAAAGAGAAATTCTGGAATAAAAATATGTATCTGAAACAAAGAATGTAATAAATAAACTTAAAAGCAGATTAGCACAAAAGAAAGATCAGTGAACTCAAAGATAAGTCAATAGAAAATAGCCAAAGTGAAATACAGAAAAGAAATTATAATATTGAACAGTGTCAGAGATACATGGGTTAATTTCAAATGATCTAATATATATGTAACTGGAATTCTCAGAGCATATTCCCTCTCCAAAATGGAATCCAATTAGAAGTTATTAATAAATTGATAACTAGAAAAACTCTCAAATATATAGAAATTAAACTACACACTTCTAAATAATCTTTGGGTCAAAAAGGAAATAAAACAGAATTTATAAAATATTTTGTACTGAATAATAATAAAAACACAAATATCCAAAATTATGATATAGTTAAAGCAGTGTTTAGAGAAAAATGATAGCTTTAAATGCATATATCAGAAAGAAGAATGATTTCGAAGAGTAAAAGAGACAAAGATAGATGAAGAAATCAACTATCTTTGTTTCAAAGAATATAATTATGTATGTAGAAAATCTAAAGGTATCAGCAAACTACTATGACTACTGAGTGAATCTGCAAAGTCAGAGGATACAGTGGCAATATATAAAAACCAACTGTATTTCCATATCTTAGCAAAAACAAAAAATTAGAAAATGAAATTTTAAAATACCATTTATAATAGCATCAAATACCTCCAAAAATAAAAAAACTTAATATGTTTGAAAGTACTCTATATAAATAAACTATAAAAACATTGCTGAGAGAAATTCTAAATAAATAGAGAATACATCATGTACAAGAATTGAAGGATTTATTATTGTTAAGATATCTATTCTCTCCAAATTAGTCTATAGATTAAAATAATCCTAATCAAAATCTTAGCAGGTATTTTTTTTCTTTGCCAATTTTAAGACATTATAAAGCTGCATTAATTAAGATACTGTATTGATATAAGGAAAAGCAAATAGAAAAAAGATAAACAGATCTATAGACATATAATCAATAGAATTTCAACAAAATTTAATGTAATTTAATAGAGAAATAGCAATGATGCTATAACATCAAATAGTGCTAGAACAAATAGATATCTGTGTGGGAAAAAAATAATGTTGATTCCGTATATTATAGCACGCCAAAAATTATTTGGGGATGATCATTAATCTAAATGCAAAAAAAAATCTAAAGCTTCTAGGAAAAAAAAGAATATCTTCATGACTGGGATAGTCAAGGATTTTTTAGTCAGGAACAGAAAGTATTAACCAAGAGTAAAAAATGATGTTTTATTCCATCAAAATTAAAAGCTTCCACTTATTAAAGACACCATTTAGAGAGTGAAAAAAAGAGTCTACAGCCACGTCACCCTAAACAAGCCTGATCCCATCTGATCTCAGAAGCTAAGCAGGATTGGGCCTGGTTAGTACTTGAATGGGAGACCACCTAGGAAGACCAGGTGCTGTAGGCCTAAAAAATAAAAAAATAAGGGATTATACGATGACAAGGTCCTTGCAATCTGGAAGGTCAACCAAGGGTTTCCTTGCAAAAAAAAAAAAAAGTGTAAAAAGGCAAACTACTATGAGAAAATATTAACTATATATAACATACATTAATTTCCAGAATATATAAAGAAGTTCTATAAATCAATAATTCAAAAAAATAACCTAATTAAAAAAGGAAGAAGGGAGATTTAAACAGAAATCTTCCCAAGAAAGGGTATAGGACTAGCCAAAAAGCATATGAAAAGGTATTTAACATCATATGTTACTAGGCAAATACAAATTACAACCACAATGAGATACCGCTATCTGGCTAAAATTAAGGAGTGACCATATCAAGTGTTGGTGAAGATGTGAAGCAGCTGCAACTCTCATTGCTTATGAGAGTGTAAAGATACCATCACTTTGGCAAGTTTTTAGGCTAACATACCCTACCTTATGACATAACAATTGCACTCCTAGGAATATATTTAAGAGAAATAAAAGCATATGCTTACAAAAAGACTAGTATACAAATGTTCATGGAAGCTTTATTCATAACTGCCAAAAACTGTCAACACACCAGATGTCCATTGAAAAGAATGAATACATCAATTATGGTATATTCATACAATGAATTTCTGTCAGAAATTAAAGAACTAAAGATACATGCAACAATGCTCTGAGTAACAGAAGTTAGACACAAAAGACTACATGCTGTCTGATTCCATTTATATTAGGTTCAAGAACAGCCAAAACTAATATATGGTGATAGAAATCAGAAGAGGGGTTGCTTCTAGGGGAATGAGAGAATGGACTAGAAAGTGGCACCAAGACCTGCAGGATAATGAAAATTAATGGTAACATAGGAATATATACATTCATCAAAACCCAGGTACACTTAGATCTGTGAATTTTGCAGTATGTAAATTATTTCCTCAATAAAGGAAAGAGAAAAAAAATCATGAAAAATACCTAACCATATGAGAAATACACAGATACACTAAACTGTAAATTCTACTCTCTACCCAGAATATTGAATTTATTATAAAAATATAACTTTCAAGGCAAGGGGAAAGTACAAAGAAAGGAATACAAAACTAAGCAAATTATCGAAGTTTCACTTTAAAAAAAATAGATACAAAATAGATAAAAAATAGATATAAAATGAGATTCTCCTAGAGAGAAATTTTTACACAGCCTGTGAGAGTCCCCCTACCTCTGCCCCCAGCCAGCCCGAGAGGACTTTCTTAACATTTTTATCATTTTCTTAATATTTTTAGTGAATTCTAGTTTGAGTGATTATTCTCAAAGGTAATAAGTAGCAGCCTGATTAAAAAAAAAAAAAAGAAAAAAAGCTAGACTCTGAAGCCAGGCAACCTAAATCAAAGCCTGTCTGTACCTGCGAGTCTCTCTCTGACTCGGGCTGTAATCCTTGCCTCGCTGGGCCTTGATTTCTTCATTAGTAAAATGGAGAAAGGGTTGTTAGGAACATTAAGGAAGATAACATATGGGAAGCGCTTACGGTGCCTGGCACATGCGCAACTCTCATAATCAATTGCTGCAATTATGACTAATGGAGAGGAGATGGCCTGAGGGAGGTGGCAGAAGTAGGCAGGGGCTGAAGCAGGCAGGAGGCAGGTGTTCGCGTTCTTCTGAGCAACCAGCCCCGGTGTTCCCTTTGCTGGATGTTTGAATCTCAGAGGGTATTTTTCGTATTAAGGCAAATATCCTCCCTCATTTGATGGCTCCAGAGGTCTGATTCTAGGCTGGCCTCTTACCATCCACAAAACAAACAGGCAAACAACAACGGGGCTCAGAATGGCTACCTGGGTTATCCATAATCAGGACATGGCTCAATATACATATTTTTAAGGATACTAGAGACTGTACCACCAGATCACTTGAAATCTCATTCTTTCAGAAGAACATAATTATAGTAACAATAGATTGACTATTTCACATCAATTTTCTGAACATCGGTTTAGTGCCTCAGGGTTTTTCCATGTTAAGGTCCTATTTGTATAGTCTAAATACTCTGATCTGGGTGGAACTAGGCTTATCTACTGCTTTATGTTTGCCTATGAAATCTGAAGTTCATTCCATTAGATCTGGGCCCAAAATAGGATTTCTCCGGTTTTATGCTATTGTTATATCACTTCGATGAATCTCAGAATTGCAAGGGATCTCTTTAGAGATGAGGAAACCCTCTCGTGCCTCTGCCTTCAGAACTCCATCTACTGAGAATCTGCGGTCAGCTCACCATTTCCACTGCCTTGAACTTCATTACCTCGTAAGGTCCCTTAATGAATGGATGGAGACTTCAAATTGGAAAGTTCTCTCTTATGATGAACTAAAATCTCCCCTTCAAAAATCCCCTCAGTATTCTTTATCCATTTTTGTAAGAAAACCACGATTAACATACCCCTTCACATGGCAGGTCTTCCCCCAATTCTGCAATGGCCAGGGAGTTCCCTGACCACACCATCCAAACTAAGACGTCCCTCATTGTTCTCTACTTATGCCCTTGCTGTCTCCTTCAAAGGGCTTACCACAATTTTCAATTGTTTTTTGTATGTTTCTCTTTTTTCTATATAAGAGAATGTTAGTTCTAAGAGGGGCCACTCTGAGCTGTCTTAGTTATGACTGTACTTCCAATGCCAGGCACTGAACCTGGCACATCGTGGGCACTCAACAGACATGGGGTACATGCGTGCATGTCTTTAGATATTTTTAAATAGCTCATATTCTCTCTTTTGTTTTCTATAACCCAACCATATATCTTTATTCCTTCGAGAATTTTCAAATTACAAAGCCCAGAGAACAAGGAGATAACAAATCTCTGTGAATGGGGCTGGTATAAAGAAACAGGAAGTGGAGAGGTTATGGAACTGGCCAGAGTAAGTGCTTTATTCAAAGGCATTTAAATTTTAAAAAATCTGGGATTGCTGAGCACAATATGTTTGTGGCCGGATTGGGTCTGCAGGCCACCATTTTACAAGCCCTCTTTCAACCTTTCTTCTTGAACATAGTTTCCAGATCCCTCATCTCCCTTCCCTGGAAATATTCCAGTGTGTCACTGTCTCTCTTTAAGTTTGCTTAATTGACCAGGAGTCATAGCACATGGGGCCCAGGGTACATGGAACTGTTACCTTCTGTGGTCTGGACAGTAAATGTTCTCCATGCAGCCCGGAAGGCCTGGGGTCTCTCAGCAGATGTCCTGCACTGTTGTTGGTTCCAACTGAGTTTGCAGTCAAAATGTCTTTTTTTTTTTACCATGAGCTGCTGACAAGCCACATAATGACAATAATATTTATGAAACAGTCTAAGCAAAGATCTCTGGCCTTGGAAGAATCCAGACCATATATTTCTCCATCGTGTTTTCCTTCAGCACAAGCCTTGACAAGAAGAAGAGGATTTCCCAGTTGCCCTGATCTCCTACAAGCGGATGAGACCCGCTTGTAGGAATCAATCCAATCAAACAAGAATAATCCAGTCAGTTGCTCTTCCTGACCAAGATAATTACACTAGACCAATAGTTCCCACACCTGGCTGTATACCAGAATTATCTCTCGCCTTGCCCCTGGAAATTCTGACTAAGTCTGGAGCACCAGGAATCTGTTCTGTTAACAAGTTCCCTAGATGATGTGGCATATCCATGGACCCGAATTTGGGAACCACTGTCTAGACTAGTGGCAGCATTAGCATCACTTGCAAATTCTTGAAACTCCAGAAGTGAGTCCATCAAAGTGATAGATGCATCCTAAGATATGAGAGCTACTGACATAGATCAGAGTTGAGAAACTTTTTGATAAAGATCTAGATGGCAAATATTTTAGGCTTTGTGGACCAAGAGGCAAATTGAAGATATTTTGTTGGTATTTATATCATTATTTAAAATGTAGCCATTTGTTGTGGTTAAATTGTGTCTTGCCCTCCGCACACCCCAGAGAAGATATGTTGATGCCTTAATCTTCAGTACCTCAGAATGTGGCCTTGTTTGGAAATAGAGTCTCTGTAGAGGTAATCAAGTCAAGATGAGGTCATTATCGTGGGCCCTAATCCACAATGACCGGTGTCCTCGTAAAAATGAGAAATCTGGACACAGAGAGAAACACATAGAGGGAAGACAATGTGAGACACAGAATACCATAGAATAGAAGTTAAGGAATACCTGAGGCTACCACGAGCTAGGAGTAAGAAATGGAACAGCTTCTCCTTCACAGCCCTCAGTAGAAACCAAACCTGCTGACACCTTGATTTCGGACTCAGCTTTCATAACTGCGAAATAATAAATCTGTTGTCTAAGCCACCCTGTTTATAGTATTTTATTATGGCAGCCCTAGAAAATTAATGCACTATTTAAAATGCAAAAACAATTCTTAGTTCAAGGGCTATACAAAAACAAGCAGGCAGCAGGCTAGATGCAATCTATGGGCCATATCTAAACTATGCCCAACCTCACTGGCTCAATATCCTGGTAATCAACACATTGCTTATAATCCTATAGACGACCCAGACTTAGGGCCCCAAGTCCCACTCAAATATTTCCTCTTTGAAGAGGTTTCCCTAAGCTCTATGTCATGTTGAGTCTGTTCTTCAGGGGTCAGGCCAGCCTTATTCATTGCTATATCCTTAGAACCTGACACATATCAACTTTCAATAATTATTCAATGAATGAGTGAATTTAAGATATAATCAGAAGCTCTTCCAGCTGGAAGAGACTTTAGATTTCATAAATCACGGTCCTTCAGTTTTCAGAGAGGCAACTTAAGTCCATAGGGTGTCAGCGATTGCCCAAAGTGACCCAGCAGAAAACCCAGGATTAAAATCCACTTGTCCAGACTCCCAAATTTATAGCCTTTCATCACACATCATTCCACCTCTTAAACATACCCAGGCCTAACCTGAAACATTGGTACTTTAGACACAGTACGTTAATCCACATTTTTACCTGAGAAGTCCACAAACAAGAAGGGATGTATTAGGAACTTAGGTATGATTAGCACCTGGCCATAAGGCAGCACAGCCAGGTTGAACAGGAGGTACAGTAGAACATTTACTGAGGAAAACTTGGTAGATACTTACCAGGGCTCCCTAGCTCCCATCCCTGTTTGTAACCTCACCTGGTTTCATTTGGGGAAATGAGCTCTTTCCCAGAGTGCAGAGCCTACCTTCCAACCACAAATATCCAATACAATACCGGCCACAGGTACAGTCATGGGGTCTGTAGCCCTAGGCTCACTCAATGGGAAGAACACTGTCTCCCAGACTTTATAACTCCCAAGTGACACAGCACACAGTGTATTCATTACTGAATGCTAGGTAGCAAATGGCCACACACTTAGCATCTTAAAACAACATTCACAGAATTCTGGGATGTTGTGGCTGGGTTCTTTGCTCAGGGTCTGTTATGGTTAATTTTATGTGTCAACTTGACTGGGCTAAGGATGCCCATATAGACAGTAAAACATTATTTCTGGGTGTGTCCGTGAAGGTGTTTCTGGAAGAGATCAGCATCTGAATCAGTAGATTGAGTTAAGAAGATGGCTCTCACCAGTGTGAGTGGGCCTCATCCAATCAAAGGCCCAAATAGAAAAAAAGATGGAGGAAGGGAAAATTTGCTCTCTGCTTGAGCTGACACATCCATGTTCTGCCCTTGGACATCAGTGCTCCTGGTTCTCAGGTCTTCATACTTGGACTAGGACTTGACGCTATTGGCCTCCCAATTCTCAGGCCTTTGGACTTGAGAATTGAATTATGCCATTGGCTTTCTTGGCTCACCAGCTTGCAGATGGCAGATCATGGGACTTCTCAGCCTTACAGTCATGTAAACCAATTTCTATAATAAAGCTACGTGTGTGTGTGTGTGTGTGTGTGTGTGTGTGTGTGTGTGCCCATCCTATTGGTTCTATTTCTCTGGAGAATCCTAACATAGAATCTACAAGATGTTAGCCAGCCGTGTTCTTATCTGACACACCTCTTCCAAGCTCATTGCTATTATTAGTAAAATTCAATTCCTTGTTCCCTGAGTTCCTTATTTCCTTTTTGGCTGTTGGTCAGGGGTTGCTCTCAGCTCCTTGCAGCTATTCTGTGGTCCTAGCAAATGGCCCCCACCATGTTCAAAGCCAGCAATGGCACAGAGCATCCTTCTGATGCTTCAAATCTCTTTAACTTCCCCTTCTGCCTTCTTCTGCTGCTTTAAAGGGCTCATAGGATTAGATCAGTCCCATCCTGCTTACCTTCATATCTAAGGTCAACTGACTTTAAACTTTATACCTGCAGAATCCTTTCACATCAGTTTATAAATTAGTGTTCTACAAAAAAGGGATTCTCACAGAAGGGGAAGTGTTGTAAAGTAGGACAGATCGAAGGTATGTAGACAGTTTTGTCGAACCATACATCTCCATCCCCCCCTAATCTGACATGCTGGTTTGAAATACTTGAGTTCTACTAAACTATAGAAAAATAACTACTGTTTACTTAAACAGAGGTAGTTAGCAGTCTATATGGGAAAAATAAATTAACTGGTCAATTTAAAAAAGATCTATTGTAATTTTTTTATTTGAAAAGAATGGACTAGACAGAAGCTGAAGTTAAACTAACACTAGTTGAAAAATGAAACATTTGTTAAAAAAAAAATCTTTTGACCTCATATATTTAACTTCTTATTTTCCTAAACCAAACGAAT
Source organism: Pteropus alecto (assembly GCF_000325575.1). NCBI lineage: Eukaryota > Metazoa > Chordata > Mammalia > Chiroptera > Pteropodidae > Pteropus > Pteropus alecto. The sequence goes on along the minus strand of NW_006441995.1, from coordinate 1,407,689 downwards.
TCTTCTCACAGACTCAGCTGGAAGACACATACCTCAGAGTTAAGATTTTACATCTGAGCCTGTGTGCAAGGTCACCTTTCAAGACAAAAGTTGACATGGGCAGGGTTTTTGGGTTGGCTTCAATGGAAGCAAATCTGTATCTATGTCTTCCCTTTCTAATCCAAAATTTCCTCCCAGGGATTTCTTGGTTCTATGGGGTAAAAAGACTTAGGGTAAAAAGCTCATTTGCATCTGATCACAAAAGCCTAATCTGTTACCTTCCAACCTAGGTTTTTCTGATCCTAGACACATCAAAGGAGTATAACTGCTTCAGGGTGGACAGGGTGATTGGCCTAAGCAGTCCCAGTTGCACAGAAAAAGAAAAACAAAGCAGCTCCCTTCCCCCCGCCCCCACCCCGAACCTTGGTTTTGTCTATAGATGGCAAACTTTATATGGAAAAGTTCTGTGGTGCCAGCCTCCGTGAGCAGGACTGTGGCAGCTCTTCCCTCCTTTGTTGAACAGAGCTTGGAAAAAAGCACTGCAGAGTAAGGATGGCTGGCACCCGGCAAAGCGTGCTGTGTATTTCCACAGTTGACTCCAGCATAAACAGACAATGCTAATTAGTTAGTGAAGAACCAGGAACAATCCCGTGTGGGGAAGACAAAGGCCACATGCAGGGAAATCGGGGAACGGATCGAGTGCACACCCGTGCCCATCTTCCTCCTCTCCCTCCCTGACATACCCAGGGCTCTCACTTTCCTCTATGGGTACCCCGAAAAGTGGTGTCTAGTATTTCACTCCAGAAGGTGGTACGCTGTACCTGGGAGGCATCCTTGGTTTTCAGGACTGGGAAAGTGAAGGAGATATTTCCTACGCTGAGCTCTTGATTAGTGAATGCAAAGGATGCTGGAGCAGTACAGAGATGAAACATTCAGACTCTGGAGACTGATGGCCAGATTTAAATCTAGCTCCATCACTTATCTGTCAGGGAAAGTGCTAGAATTCACAACATAAACTCCCAAATCTCAGAGACTAAACATAGCAAAAGTTTACTGCTCACTCAGGTCACTGAACAGTGTGTTTGTGGCCTAGAGTCTCTGCTCCACACAGTCATCCAGAGACTCAGGCTCCTTCCATCTCATGGCCCTTCCATCACCCAGGGCCTTGGAGTCATCAGTCAGGGGAGAGGGAACACATGGCCAGGAGGTATGTGTATCACTCTCATCCACTAGTCCATGAACCAGCACTCAGTTACACGGTCTCACCCATCTCTAAGGGAGGCTGGGAAATATAGTCTGTGTTCCCAGAGAGAAAAGAAAAATAATTTGGTGACCAATTACCCAGTCTATGCCATAGATACTTTCTTAAGAAAGTGCCTGTGCTTTAGCTTCTTTAAGTAAACTTAACACAGGTTCTGCCTCTAAACTGAATTTGATCTATAGAAGATATCAGATTTGTATCTATACATTTAATCCACGCTGACATATGCTAGAGAGAGAGAGAGAGAGAGAGAGAGAGAGGAGAGTATTCTGTTTATTCAAAGTTTACTTATTTAAATGTTACTCTCAATCTACAACATACCTTCACAGCAACATCTTGACTACTGTGTGACCAAATATTTGGGTACCATGGTCCAGCAAAATTAGCCATTATAATGGGTTTGATAAATTAGTATCATAAAGCACCTGGCACCACACTCGGCCAGAGAGTTCTCTGGAACTATTAGCTCACCGTCACTCCTGTGGTTGTTATTGTCCTCACTACTACTGTTCACTGAGGATTGAACACAGCACCATAACACCACCACCCCCGCTGCTCTCCTCAGCTACCCCACAGAAATATCTAAGGAGTAACTGACTAGAAAGGGCTTATTTTACTTAGACAAATTATTTTCTTTATTTTTTAAAAAACACTTTCCCATCTACTATCTCA
>NW_006441995.1:1400479-1405727 GCF_000325575.1 Pteropus alecto | reverse complement strand
CTTTAAGTTGAGATTCAGAGAGGGTAGCTGCCCTCCCATTCACCTTTCCCAATCCATGCCCTGTCCCATCCTCCTTATTCAGTTACAGCAGAACCACCCCTGTCCTGTGGGGGTGATGCCTTTCTTCTCACCTGATCTATAATTCATTATGCTATATTATATTCCCATGGAAGATACATAACAAGTGTTGGGTAGGATTAATTGAAATACTCCTATTACGACTCTTTATGTATTCCCTGAATTAAATAGGTTTTTGTAGATAGATCTTGGAGAACATAATTCACTATTTAGAACATTTAAACTATTATTTCCACAGGAAAACAAGCCCCATGACTTGAGAAATAAACATATGAATGAACTCTTTGGAATATGACTCTGTTTATAAGAGTGTATTTCCTGCGCAAGTGCTGACACCAGGACTGGCCTTAGGCACAGCTGGGAGGCAGTTAGAGTTTGTCTTTGGTCTCCTTCCCATTCCCTGTGTTCTGGGGCTCACCCTTCTGCAGCTGATCTGTTTTCTTCATCATCTTAGCTTATACTTAAAAAAAAAAAAACAGGACAGAAGTAGAAGTCAGAAGTCTGAATATCACACTTGGCTCTGCCTTAATCAGTTGTGCGACCTCAGGCAAGTCTTTTTACTCTGATTTCCTTGACTGCAAATCAAAGGGGCTAGACAAACTCAGGGTCGGTTGACTTTTAGCTACGTCGTTTCTCAGTCTGCTCTATGTCACCCCCATGGGGTCAGCTGCCTGATAACCGAGACTCACATAGCTCAGCCTCCTCTCATCCTATGTAGTGGTTCTGAAGCCTCAAAGAGGGATGATAATGACCCTGAAACCTTCAACACACGAAGGAATTCATTGCTAATGGTGGGTGCCACTCTATTGGAGACATCTTTGAGGACAATGGGGCCCAGCCACTGACCCTTAAATCCTACCAATTGGGGAAAGGCACATTCTTCACCCTCTCATCAGCCAGGCCTGGGATTATGTACCCAGCCACCCATGACTAGAGAGAGAATTTTCACGCAGGCTGGAAAGATCAAGGTAACTGGAGCCATGTGGAGTTCAGTTGGAGAGTCATTCAATCACAGATATTGCCCCTCAAAATCCAAATTCCTTAGAGGGCAAATTATTTCAGCTGCCTGAGCTGGTGCGCTTTACAATGCAGTTGGTGCAGAGCCTCCTGCCCAGCAAGAAGCACGATTCCCTCTCCCCAAGGGCACTGGTGACCCCTGTGGAACCTTTTCTCCCTGACCTGCGTGCTGGCCAATCATGCTCTTCTGAAACTAGATACTCTGGGGCCAGACCTGTGCATAGCAAAAGAGGCCGCCCCAGCTCACTAATCCAATGAAAGGATAGCTTTACACAGGGCACATAGCGTTCCACTCAGCCCATAATGCCTGCATGTGTCTGGGGGCGGCATTGCTGTTAAATACCCAAGACAAATCTAAGCCTGCTGAGCAGTCCACCTACTCTTGTCGACCCTGAGCAAAATAAGTCAGACAATGTCGTATAGCACAGGCCTCAGAGTCCTGAGACCTAGGGTTTGTTCCAGTTTCTGCAACTCACTTAATACATGACCTTGGATAAGTCATTTAAATTCTGTGGGGCCTTCTACATGCTGGTCTGCCTCAGGTATCTAGGCAGTTCAGTCCAGAGCTATGTACTGGTATACTGTACAGTAATTACCACCTGGATTCCATTGTCCTACCAGTAGATTCATTTAAACTCTTTGGAGTTCTCAATAAAATTATCTAGGGGCCCTAAACCTTAATTCTAATCCAGTGGGACCTTTTGGCTTTAGGATTTTATCAATAGGGTCACATATTTCATCAACTGCAAGATACACCATAATTTTACCACTGAGAAAGATAAACATATGCCATCTGTAATAAAATCTATCCTGATTTCAGAGATTTATAATGAAATAATGGGAAAAGAAACATACATCTAAGATGGAATGATACGTCTTGGATAGAATATAGAGAAAATTTCAAGTGACAACGCTAACTTTTATTATGCACAATCCACCTTGATATTTGCTCTTCTGTTGAATTCTATTTAATATCATTTCTCCCCCAAACACTGGTAATGACTCATTAAATTGATTTCAAATCCTTTAATTGGTTGCAATCTACAATTTGAAAACAATAGAATTAGTGTTTAGAATTAGGATTAGAATTAAGGTTTAGTGCCCCTAGATAATTTTATTGAGAACTCCAAAGAGTTTAAATGAATCCACTGGTAGGACAATGGAATCCAAGTGGTAATTACTATATACTATATCAGTACATAGCTTTGGGCTGAACTGCCTAGACACCTGGGGCAGACTAGCGTGTAGGCAGACTTGCTAGTGGGACAATTCAAGACGCTGGTGCTGTGGATGTGCATTGCTATACTTAAACCATGAGACATGTCAGCCAAGGCATTTGAGTGCTGATCCCTACATGCCTCCTGTGTGTTGTAAGGTATGTATCCAAAATTAGAGTGACTGAAAGCACCTAAAAAAGTGTAACAATCCTTCTCAGTAACACCCCTGCCTGGGGTGTTAGTTTACTATTTATAAACCTGGGTTAGGAGGGAAACTATCCTAACTTCTATTTTACAGGTCTCTACAGATCCAAGTACAATGGCTAATCAGAATGCTACAGTTGGTGCCATGGTTTTCCTCATATCTTAGAGTCAAATCTGTTCCATTACATGAGGTCCCAGGGAGAAATCAGATGAGGGGTTCTTTAGTTACACATTGTTTGAGCACTTTGCTATACACCACATCATTCGAGGGAGAGGTGCGTTGAGCTACAGAGATCACTGAATAACTTTCTATTGGAATTAGAGACAAGTTGAACCACCCGTCAAGAGAAGCATAGCAAGGAATAGACTGAGAAGGTCTATTTTGTGCTTCGCATGGAATGAGGACTGGTCAAGAATTATCCACCAAAACATAGAACTAAAAAACTTGCTTTTCTAACGGGTTTCCAGGAGTGGATGCTGCCCAGTTGCTCTATACACATGGATAAAATGTACAGAGAATTATTGTGAGCCGGACAAAGTTTACTTCTTATTTTTCCAATTTAGCATAGGTAGTGTGGGTCTTTGAAAATATTCCCTCGAGGAAGAACATTTAAACATTTCCCCTAGGAAAAAAAGTATCAATGAGTTCAAAGAACAAGGCAAATGTGATCCAAGAAATCTAAACTAAAGTGTTAAAACTTGGCCTCTAGAAGCAGATGATTAGAGCTTTCACTGATCTCAAAAAATTTCTTTGCTTTTCCTGGCAGATCAGGCCTATTGCTATTCTCTGCTAGAAGCTAAGATCGTCTGGATATTTGGAACCATAGCAATGAATGGTCAGGGCTTCTGCATGGGTTGGTCACTGCACAACAGCACCCAGGCAAGAGAATGGAGGCTAAGATCCAGCTCACACTCCTTTTGTCTAATGTGCTTCCTGGAACAGGGCTGCTTCTGTTTGGCGGGAGAGGTCCCTTTTTGAGTTTGCATTAAGGCAGCATATGTGTCAGTGAAGGGCCCTGTAAATGGGGAAGGAAGGAGTGAGTTATTAGCTCTATCATACTTCAGAGAACTCATGAATCACTCTCAATTCTTCCTAAATATGAGCCAGCTCTATGGAATAAATTGGTATTTTAATCCAGAAATCCAAGCCTTAGTCCAACTCTACATGTACTTATGATATAGCTGAAGTGCAGTTGTAAAGTTCTTTTAGAGGCTATTTATTAGAAATTTGGTTTAAAATCCCCATGCAATTTGAGGATGAGAGCTGGGGAAGGGAAAGGGAGTATCAGTACTGAGTACCTACGACACAATATTTTTCTCATATATTAAAGTATGCTCAAACTGGAATTATGGTTATTAAAACGGACTATACTTTGACATATCCCCCATAATTCCATACTCTGACTTCAAAGTTTAGATGAAACAGACATTTCTTCCATCTGGAAAACCTATTGCTTTCTATTATAAACCCAGCAGATTAGTTCTTTTAATCGTTAATTGTGCTAGCTTTGGCAGCAAATATACTAAAATTGTTAATTAACCAGTCAGTGCATGAGCATAAAAAGCAGGTAACAAAATTTAGGACTTTGTGTAGGCATGACTTCAAATCCAGGCCATCTTTAAGAAGCATCAAACTGAAAACTCTATGTTGCAACTTCTCACTCCAGCCCTAGTCCAGCTTCTAGAATGTTCTCCCATTGCTTTTTCACAGGGTCTCACAGACCAGTCCAACTAACATAACTGCTGCTCAATAAACCCACCCTGGATCTGGCTCCTGCTGCTCCTTTCTTAGTGGAATAATTTTTGAGACTCTGTTAATAAGCCTCCTTCTCCCTTCTCCCTGAAATTTCCCCTCATTCCCACAACCGAACCTTAACTTTCAATCCTTTCGATTCTGGAACATACTTAGCTTTATCCCACCTCAAGACCTTCATGCGGGTTCTCCAGTCTGACCCCACCACATAAGCCATGGCTGGCTCATCTTCATCCTCCAAGTCCCTCACGTTTAGACTTCTCCCGAGAGGCCACTCCTGCCATTCTTTTCTTTTTCACAGCTATTTCCTCCACAATTCCTATCCTACGAAGTGTCATGTAAAAACATATGTATTTCTTTGTTTGCTTGTTACTTGTTGGTCACCTCTACTAGATTTTAATCTCTGAGACTAGGCACCTTATCTGCTTTACTTCCCTAGCATACTGCCCGGTGTAGAGTAGGTAGGCACTCAATAAATTTTTGCTGAATGGATAAATTAGCCCATAGCATTTAATTTTTACCTCTCGTATGTAGAACAATCATATTATTCATCATCCAAACCAAGACATCTTTGAGGGTGAACTGGGATACTAACTATTATGTTGAGATAAACCAGGTATAAACCAGGACATAGGGTTATCAGACCATATCTCCTCCTAAATGTCCCATCTTTACCAAGCAAGTTTGCAAGATTCACAATATTTTTAGATGTCACTTGCTAAACTGTTTCCTCTTGTAAAGACCAGATTCCTTTTCTTCAGGATCAAATCTTTGACTTGATATTTCCATAGAACAGCTTTATCTGTGTCATTAACAGCGGGTCCAATAAGGCTGAACATTTTTCTTCTAGCGTAACCTTGCACGTCTTCACTGATAACAATGGCCTCGCTCAAGGAGTCCAAGGGAAAGGTTGCTTCATTATCAAGGGCAGCTAATGCCATCTTGGATATCCAGTCCAAGTTCATTTCAGCAGGCAGCA
>NW_006441995.1:1385632-1400453 GCF_000325575.1 Pteropus alecto | reverse complement strand
TACCTCTGCAGTGGCTCTGTTCCAGCGTCAGAGTAGGAAAGGAAGGAGGAGGGCAGACAGAAGGCCAGTGGTGGAGGAAGAGCCTTTTGTATTCAAACCCTTCTAGACTGTAACTGGCAATAGCTAGAAGACTCCCAAAGAGGAGGGATGAAGAAAAAAGAGCATGAGGGTCTGAGACAAATTCTTCTGGTTTAGTCTGCTTCTTTTCAGCTTCGTGACTTTGGAAAAGTTATACTTTGAGTCTCATTCTATCTATAGAATAGATATAATCCTGCTTAACCCTGGGACAAATGAGATAATAAAGCATCTAGCACGATACCTGACACATAGAGAGTATTCAGTAAGTGCTGCTATAAAAATAATCATTATCATTTAATAAATGATGTCACTGTTATTATAGAACTAGAATCTTACACAGTGGCAAAGAATTCCAAAGCCTTGAGTTCAAATTCTACCAGTGCCACTTGACATCCATATGGCTCTGGAGAAGGTGTTTAACTTCTACACACCTCAGAATTCTTATCTGTTAATTAAAGATAATTATGCCTATTTCATAAGATTGTTTTGAAGATTAAATGAGATCATGCACATAAAATGTTTGGCACAAAGCTTAGCACGTAGTTTTGCATAATAATGTTTTCTGGAGTAGAATTTGCTAGAAGTGCAGGTACTAAAATAGAAACAAACAGCAAAGACCAGAATCTTTTTGAGAAGCTTGTTGACCAGCCATAAAAGAGGCAGGATTTGTCCCAGTCTACAGTGGCATCTGGTCCAAAGGAACACCAGGGAGGAGAAAGTAAAAAGGAGGGAGTTGGGATATAAATTGTCCACTGGGTATCCCAATCGGAATAAGGAGAATAATCAGAAAGTGCATGCTCCCTAAATGCTTCTAAGTGAAGGAGGAACAAGAGACTGAAGAGTGGGAAAGGAATCCCCATTTGGTAGATTCCATGACCTCTATTTTCCATTTGACGTTGCCATTAAAATCATAGAAAATGGCATTCTTTTAGAAATTACAACAGTCATTTTATAAATAGTTGTATTTTAATATTTCACCTGTTTTTAATGTTGACCATATTGTAAAATTCACCTTGGTCAGAAGACTCCAAATTTGCCGCTGGTGGCCTTAAAAATCACACCTCCACTAGGCCTTAAATGCTTGCCTGACCCTGCATTATTATATTAATGTTGGGTGAAACGAGGAATGTCTTTGCCTCACAAAAATTGGAATTGTTTAGAAAAGAATACTGCTTATTACCTTCTTGGACATCTGACTTATTCTGGTCTATGAAGTTTAAGACATGAAAAAATTCATTTGGAAATTCCAGTTTTTATGATTCCTTAAGTTATAGAAATTGCCTTAGAATACAAACTCTATTCCCCTTATTTTTGCATTGGACAACTGTATGCGTGCAAATATTATATCATAAATATTGTATAATAAAGTATTAGAACTCCAAAAGTTGCTGCATACTGCAGCATTTCATGAAATAGGACAAAATTTCATACACAAATGCAGAAACACATATACATATATACAGTAATATTAAGTTTAGGTGTGAAAGATACAACAATTTTCATTTACTTGTGGAAAAAAATGCTCTCAATTAAGTGGACTAGAGACCCTCTATGTGCTTTGAAATTGAGAAACTAATAGATGAGAAAAGGGCTTTTCAAAGTCAAATATCTCCAAACTTTATAGAAACTTAAAAGACCACATTTTGGTGTTAAACAACTTGAAAGAGTCCCTTAAAAGCTAAATAAACATCATTAATGGAGAGAAAGAAGCACTTTTATAATAACTGTTGTGTCTGCCAATCTGTTCACTGTTATACGTACCCGGACACACCATTTAAGGACCTGTTTTACAGATCCTAAAAGGGAAGAAAGAATTAGCCCCACTTCAATTTAAACTTATCACATTTAAAAGTGATTTTGATTTCTTAAAAATTTTTTCTTTCAAATGGAATTGTTTAATCTCTGAAGTCTGAATTCCTCAGTTTATGAATGAATAATCTGAGAGCAAGAAGATACACCTGGTTAGAGTTGACAAGTTAGCTAATAAAAATATGTATGCAAGCACTGTACAGGAAATATGAACTAGAAAACTATTCACTGCGCATCTAAAATTCAAATTTAACTGGGGATCCTGTATTTTATCTGGCTACCTTACTTAATCTCTGAAGTCTGAATTCCTCATTTTATGAGTGAATAATCTGAGAGCAAGAAGATACACCTGGTTAGAGTTGACAAGTTAGCTAATAAAAATATGTATGCAAGCACTGTACAGGAAATATGAACTAGAAAACTATTCACTGCGCATCTAAAATTCAAATTTAACTGGGCATCCTATATTTTATCTGGCTACCTTAACCCTGGGTCACCCAGCTAATGAATGAAAGAGCCAGCGCTAAAATCAGGTGTTCTTTTTGGTGCAAAGCCATTCACAAAACAATTATTCCTTGAAAGCTATATGCTCTGGAAAACCAAAAGCTATGTAAGGCAGCCCCTGCCCTCAAGGAGCCTAGAGACTAGTAGAAAATTCTAGTAAACCTAGAAGAGAGGAGGGAGTGTCAGGGTAACCATCTCAGCAAACTACTACCCAAGAAAATGGTACTCAACCCTGACCACACATTAAAATCAGCTGGGGAGCTTAAAAAAAATCAGTGCCCTGAGATTCTGGGATGGAATCAGAGAAATTTGTTCCCCCACTGCAAATATTGTCAGATAATTCTAATGTGAAGCCTAGTTTGTATGGTAAGCACTGGCCTAAGACTTAGAAATCTCCCCCTAAGAAATATTCATTTACAGAGTGTACAGATCTCTGCTAAACTATGTGTATGGGAGAGTGGGGGAGGTTCTCAAAGCCCCACATTTCCTGTACATCATGGTAGTGTTCGCGAAGGCCCACTTGGACTATACAAGGGGATTTGTTGAAAGGAGAGCATTCTTCTGAAACTCATCATTCTGACCCAGATTCTTAGTCATTTTTTAGCCTATGTATTTTGTACTCTGTGTCCTGAAAAATCCATCCATTTAAGTTCATATATCCCTTAAAAACAGAATCATGAAGAGGTAGTCCTCATCTAATCCTATAGTCCACTCAGGATACCCCAGCTACTTGGGGTCAGATATGGAGCCTCTGGTACAGGATAGATCTCGTGGGTTTGTTTGTATATCTTCTCACCAGTGGAGTCCACTAAATGAAAGCTCCATTCACTCTTATGACTTCCCATGAAGAAATAAATAAAGAGGCACTCCGCATGTTTTCATTGTTGTCATTATATTTACTGTCCTGGTTAGAGAGGGGTCAGAATTCACAATATCTTCCTCTGTTCAGCTGCTATTATTAATTAAAGACATGGTAGCAAATGTACAAAAGCAGAATTGCTCAACACTTTCTAAAAAGACAAGATAAAGAAGCTAAGTCATCTCTATCCTGGACTCTCAGCTTCTCCCTTCTGACATCAAACATGAGAAAGGCAAGTTTACTGCATTAGTTGCTGCATCTGTTCTCAAACTGTGCCATCTTCCAACACCATCTTAACATTTTAAAATCATTTTGACCACCTCATGCTATCCAAAGTCCAAAGAAAATGGTATCTAAGCCCCAGCTCGGAGGATGTATGGGGCTGTGGGTCAAGCCGTCTTCCAGAGGGCCATCACAGTGTAATTCATTTTTAGACCATTTTATGTAATTGTTAATCATCCCATTCCAGAATCCATCTGGGATCGATTCAGTCCATGACAGAAACAGTGGGATAGTTGGCCAGGCCTAATTTTCTCAGTTTAACATTGAAGAGACTCCACTTCTCCAGAAGTATTATGTTGAAAAATCTGGTACAAATAAAGAGCATGGTGGAGCCAAATCAGGCCAACTGTATCTATCCAGGAATGATGAGAGAGCACATTTTTCAATATATACAAGGGCTAAATGAGTGTTGAATAATATTAACACCTGAAAACCTTAGGATCAAGAGAAATCAAGAATATTACAAATGAGTCTGATTCATGTTAAATATTTCCTGAGTGACCAACAGGCCATGTTAAAACCAGTCCCAACTCCTTTTGGAAGTCTTGTTCTGTTACCTACATGAAAGGCAATGCAAGAATTTTGATTAGTGATGCAATATTGCTAATTCTCATTGGGTAATTTTCCCCATTAGTCAGAGATCAGCCTTGCCAATTTGGAGACCTTACATGCTTTGTGGGCTGCCACTGAGAACTAGCTGTCAAACTCTAAAACTAATGGAAATGTATTCTAAAGGCCAAATTCCACCCTTTGTTTGCATGGAGACAGTTCCTAACCAGGCAAAGGAGCCCCAACCGCATCCCAAGTTCTAAAATTTCCAGTCTTTCTTTGTGATCATCTTCTTCTCATGTCATCAGCGAATCTCCACTGACAACCCCTCTCTTTTTTCCCTTGAAATATGCAAAAATATGCTCAGGAGGAAGAACTATCTTTCTAAATTCTTAATTGAATTGGAGTGATCTGAGATTTAAAAAATTCATGGCAGAGGCAGACTCATTCATTACACCTTCAAAACCTAGGATTTGGTCTGATAAGAAAATAGCACAATCATTCATGGGAGGTATTCTGTATCCTCTTCTGCTGTAAATCTAATTCATGTAGCTAAAAATAGACATTCAGCAACAAGCAAGCTAGTGCTCTTCAATGTCTTCTCAACTGACAGTTCAAGTGATGTGATAGTTATGGTTCATTAGAAAAGGATGTAGATTAGTACACCAAACACAACCAAAACAGGGCCAACGCCATCAGGGATGTCTAGAACTAGAATGCAGCTCCCCTGCTTCATATCTGAAGAAACCCAACTGGAGGCCCAGTCATGTGGTCTATACAAGTACCTACAAAATCTACAAAATCCCAGAGAGCTATGTATGTAGGTAAGCCAACTCGAATTCACATGCAAAACCCCTTTCTTCCTCTGCCCCATGGCAAAACGTGAGTCTGTTCCATCTATTTACAATGACTGCTTACTTTCCAACATAGCCATAATCTTATTTTGTAAATCCTATTTCTGACACACCTCAAACCATCTGTCTATTCTTTCTTGGGTTAGCTTGGGGCTGTTTGGCAAATGTATGTCATTACCTGTAAGTGGAATATTTTTTAGCAGAATACATGCCCCTTCTAAAGGCGTGTTGCCATGGCTGCTAGGTGTTCCTAAATAATCTCCTTTGGTTCTTCCTCTAAAACCAATATGCTCTTGGTAATTTTTAATATGTATAAAATAAAGGCCAAGAGACAAAAAGGCATAAGTGCAACTACTTGCGCTTAAGATTGAAAGTAAGTTTGTACATGTTCTCAAACACAAGGAATCAGTTGCAATTTTACTAATAAAATTATATGTGTCAATGTGAGGAAAAGGGTAGCCTATGTTTCAGATTCGGACTTGCAAAGAGTTTTGGAAAAAAAAATAGTGATAAAATCTGAGTGGTAGGATTTCTGCCATTTCTTGTCCTCATGGAACTGGGCCAGGCTTCTCTCCCAGTCTCTACAATCTATTTCTCCTTTATCATTTTGCCATTTCCCCCTTGCTTAGAACTGCAAGTTGTTGGGAAAGACCTTAGAACCTTAAATTAAAGATGGATATGTGATCAGGCAACTCAAAGAGCACAGATAAAGTGGACAAACATGAGAAAAGATGGCTCACCTAACTGGTAACCAAGGGAATGCAGAATAAAATAATAATGAGATCACTATTGGCCTTACAAAATGGCAAAGATTAAAAAACAATAAAAATATTTAGTGAGGCTGTGGCGAAACTGGTCCTCTTAGGCACTGCTGGAGAAGGTATAAATTCATACAACTCTCCTGGAGGCACATTGGCAACATATAGTAAAAATTTTTTGGTATGTATCTTCTCATACCTTTTGCTTCACTTCTATGCCTCTATTCTAGAGGAATACTAGCATGTGTACATACGTGCAAAAAAAATATATAAATACAAAAATATTCACAGCAGCATTATTTATAAGATCCAAGAATTAGAACCAGCCTACCAATAGTGAAATGATAAACTATAGCTTATCTATCAGATGGAATATTTTGCTGCCATTAAAATAAATGGGTCAGCTCAACATCATCTGACAGGAAAAGACCACTAAACATATTGACAATTAAAACGATTTGCAAAATATTAATATGTTCCAATTTATGGAAAACGATGAAATTTCTAGGTCTAAAACAAGATGTTAAAGTGAGACTACTCCTTTTTAGCTTTGTCTAAGGCCCCAAGAGACTCAGAACAAAGCAATAGGTGATTAGAGTGCTCACATTCCAAACTAAGCTACTAGACCACCTGGAGAGGACTTGCAAAGGAGGCATCCACTGCAATCATTAGCCTATCATCCACCTCAAGGGTATAAAAGGACCAAAACTGACAAGGCTGAGAGAGAATTTCCTTGGAATGATTTGTTGGGGTGGGGTGGTGTTTCCACCTGTACCTAGATCTAAATTAGGGGAGTTTCAAGGAGATTGCTCAGAACACGAGTCTAGAGGGGAATAGACTAGACTGACCCATGACCAGGCTGGTCCAGCAGCAGAGGGAAGCCCAGGCACTGAATGCATTACATTGCAGCAGACTGCACTCCTCTTAAGAGCAGCAGCAAGATTGCATCTGTGTTCCCTTTGGACCACATGCAAAGGAGCCAGCCAGATCATTTTAAAAGGAGCCCTATCTGTAAAGATGCTGTCAGCACTTTGCACACCCTTCCGATCTCTTGATCATATTCACACTCTTCCTCCAGGGGTAAGCTTTCATTCTCCCCAGCAGCACCTGCATCTTTTGTCAGAGGATGCCCTCCAGCTGGCTGGTGGAACCCCCTGTATGCACAGAGCCGGGGAGCCTGGGGACTATGCTTGGTACTTGAAAGGACTGGAGGAATTGTTATGTATATATGAGTATCCAAGTAAGTTACAATGAACCTGCATATCATAGGACCAGGGAAAACTGTTCTACCTGAACCCTATAGTGTCCCATTCTTTCAATACGACATTGACAATTACACATATATAACAGAAAAAAAGTCTGGAAGTTTAGACACAAACTGCGATCTCTATAGAGATTACAGTGTGATTAGGGGATGAATGAAAAAACTTGTGCATTTCATTCTATACACTTCTATATATTAGTCTGATTTAAAAACTTATATGCCCATCTTTTTGGTAAACAAAAATTTATGATACACACACACACATTCACTGCATAAAAATTTAGGAGGAAAAAAAAACCATCCAAACAAACCAGAAACATAATTTCGCTCCTCCTAGACCCCACCTCTGTTAGGTATTATGGAGATTTTCATTCCCACTTTTTGCTTTGATTAGGCAAATTTGCTTTCAGTAGGCAGGTTCTCACTGGGCTCCACCTATTTAGTTAAATTAAGGAAGAGTTGCAAGGATTGTTTATCACCTTCATTCCCTACCTTCTGTGGCTATTTTGGCTATATGAAAATTTGGGTATAGGTTCAAAGAAAACTGATTTGATACTTATGGGTCTCCCTTATTCAGCTTAAAATGCTCAAAAGATGGAGATAAAAATTATCAGTGTGACAACTCATGTACTGCCTCTAGAGAGTAGCTATGTGGAAGACTAGAAGACTGGCATTTACTGCTTCTTTTATAAAATCAGAAATACACTTTCCTCGTCTGGAAATGAGCATTCAAGTCAAACTTGCCAAGGCTTACCAAGTCTGCCCAGAAAGCCCCTCTGAGGCTCAAACACCTAAATGCAAATTCAAGGGGAGACTTTACTTCCTTTCTGAGATTTATGCAAAAATCTAACCTGTTGCAAATTCATCTTCTAAAATACACAAATATATAACCTAAGACCTAGAGCAAATGAAGCTGCTACACATGTGGAAATTACCTCCTTATTGGTTTTCAGTCTCCCTGTTTCCCCTGGGAACCAGAGAGAAAATTTAATTTCTAACCCTTGAAGTGGCATGATGAACAATGAACAATTGTTAGCCCAGAAGTAGCAGATGAAGCCTATTGCTACACCATGGAAAGTAAACAGCATTGTCTTGAGGTCATGTTTACTATAATGGCTTGGTGGGTAAAATGATACCTCAAAGAGCAGGGCTGGTGTCTACTCATTAAAACCTCTGAGAACCCTCTACACCAAGGGTAGCGTACAACTAACCCCTTTCTGTTTTTCCTCTTGCCGAGTAGAGATTTGGATAATTATATGTAATTTCTCATGTCTGACTACATGAATGAAACTTCTTACTAATTTCTACCCAAAACTTTCTACCAAATCAATGAAGATAGGGTCAACAGAAAGCCAGTACCATGTAAATAGGCAGCAACGGTCTTCGTTTTTTTCCATTTCAGTGGCAAACCAAAATTCTTGAAGAGGTGACAATCTCATGATACAGCAAAACAAGCAACAGAACACACAAACATTCTCTTAGTTTGGAGTACGAAAACTCTTTTTTCAAGAGTAAATTAAATTGAACTGAAATTTTAAAACCAGGAATGGCAAAGTGTATTTTTTACCAAATTTGTTGGAAGCCAGTCATAGCCTGAGAATAAACCCAAACTCAAACCGGTGCTAAAGTCCAGTTCTCTTTTAGCATTTTTTGAAAAAGAAGAAAGAAAAATAAACTTTCTAGACTTTAAAATGTGGTTTTTAAAACAAGGTTCCAGGGGCTACTTGGATGTTGGCTGGCGCTTATAAAACAACACTAACAAGATAAGTGTAAATGAATCAAAACCAGACAGATTCCATTTCCCTTCAAGTAAATTGGTGTTTGGGAAAAATGTAAATAAAAGCTTCCCAAAATGTACATGAGTTTTAACAAAACCACAGTATTCTGAATAAAAACTGGAGAAATTTCTTCTGAGCTTCGACCAGGGCTGGGTTTCAAAGAGGTGACATGGAGGGGTGAGAGTGACATCTGGAGTGTCCCTCCAGGCCAAGCATTGAGCCTCAGTCCCATTGCTTTGATTTCATCCTCACAATCACCTGTATGGAAGGTAGGTGTTCTTCCCCTCCTTCATAGATGGGAAAATGAATCTCGAGGAGCTGGAATCATCTTCTCTGCATTGTTCAGTGAGTAAGTGACCCTAAAGGACATCTGCATCAGGAACTGTTCACACATCGTCAGTGCTCCTGCTATGTGAGAACCACTGATCTCTTTAGAGAGTATGACCTGATGTTTTAATAAAGCAATTTTGGAGCACACTGCTAGGACAATGCTACCTCTTGTCAAGCCCGACAACACCTGTGCTGGCTTAGACGGTGGCTATGGCAGAACTAGATGGGGTGGGGGGAGTCTTAAATTGATTTAACTTAGCGTCACTTGAAATTCATGTCATAACTCCAAGTTACTCAACTTTGTGGCATATCTATACAACGTGCTTCAACTGCATTAACCCCTTTCATCCTCAAAATGACCTCGGAGGTTTTGTAGCATTTTTATCCCTATTTTATACCTAAGAAAACTGAGGCTAAGGCAGAGGCAGAGCCCTAGAGGGTTCTAACCCAGACTGTCTAACTCCTCCAGGCCCGGAGCATGTGCTCTTACTCCCGTCCCCAAACTGAAAGGGCACCACCATCCATGCATTACAGCATTGAGTTAGGGATGACGATAACCCTAGAGACTAAGGTGCACTGGCTTCTGGCCATAGGCCGTCCAGGCTGCTGTAACAAAACACCATGGACTGGGTAGCATATAAACACCAGAAGTATATTTCTCACAGTTCTGGAGACCAAGAGTCTAAGAGCAAGGCAACAGCACAGTCAAGTTTGGGTGAGGGCTCTCTTCCTGGTTTAGCTAGCACCTTCTTCTCACTGTGTCCTCACATGGGGGAAGGGGCTAAGGGTGCCTCCGGAATCTCTTTCATAGAAGCACTAAGCCCACTCATGAGGGTTCTGCCCTCATGACTTAAGCGACTCCTAAAGGCCCCGCCTGCTAATACCATCATTTGGGGGTTTAGGATTTCAACTTGAATCCTAGGGAGACACAAACGTTTACACCATGGCATGTCTCAAGGTATGTGATCATTAGAACTTGATAGCACCTTCCTACACATTCATTCATTAAATACCTATGGTACATAATAATAGGGGGTTATAAGCAATCAAAACTGCACAGGTTCTTATTCTTGTGAAATATAAAACGTAATAGCCTCAAGTTGTTCACTTCTCAAAAAATGTACTTGATTCTAGGCTTTTCTTTAGCTATCTTTCTGTTATTCTTTATCTTTTCAATTCATTTATTGTAACAATTTCTTTCTCTTGGACACATCCAAATTAATGGTTTAAACTAGTTTGTCCCTGGGACTAGCAAATCTTGTTAAGAGTCAAATAAATGAAGAGACAATTTGAAACCAAGGACCTCTTTGCATTCATAGAATATTACAATTTGTAAGAACCCTAGAGATGAAGCCTATATTAGTCATAGTGGGCTAACTGTTGTAACAACCCAAAGTCTATCTCTTGTTCTCACAAAATCCAATGTGTATGTTCCTGGTAGGGTGACTCTACTCCAGGTGGTGACACATGGGATCCAGGCCACTTCCACACTGTGGCTCTACCATCTCGATCACGGGAAGAGGGAAACTTCAGGAAAGGTACACTCGCTCCTAACTGCCTCCTCCCATTCCGTTGGCAAGACTTAGTTACACAGCCAACTCAGTACCAAGGGTAGCAGAAAAAATAAGTAGGTTTAGTGAGCGTGCACCCTGTTACTAACAGAGACTCCAACCATCACCACCATGCAAGTGAGAACATTGTGCCCCATTTGTCCAGTGTCACACAGGAGCAGATGCTGTCTTCCAATGTAGCACTCTTTGCCCAAAATAAAACACTTTCTAAAAAGCTATTTACTGTTTTTATTTCTTATCTCATGCCTATAATGGAAAATTTGGAAAATACAGAACTTAAAGAAGAAAGTAAAAATTGTTTATAATCTTCCAACAATAGTTTCTATTTGATGCTTATCTGCTAGTCTCTTCTCTATATATTTGAGTATATATTATACATATATATTAATTTTTAATTATAAAACATTTCAAACATACAAAAGTAGTAGAAAAGAAACCTATATACAATCTGACATACCACTGAGTGTACAACACTCAGTATAACAAATGTTAACATTTTGCCATATTTGCTTCAGTTCTCTGTCTTATCTTTAAAAATAAAATGGGTCCAGCTAAAAATCAACTCCATCTAATTCATTCTCTTTCCTAAGAGAAACCAAGAAGTGGCATCCTGAAGCTGATATATACATAGATCCTGTGCATATTTTTATGCTGTTACTATATATTTATACATCTATGACATGTTACTTTTGTACATTTTAATTTTTGTATAAATGCATGTCATATGCATCCTTTCGTATGTTTTTTTTTCAGTCAACAGTATGTTTTAAGTCTTATCCATGTTGATACATAGATATCACTTTCATTCAGTTGAACTAAATGTGATATTCCACTGTAAGTCACAGTTTATTTACTCATTCTACTAATATAGTTAGTCTCAACTTTTTCCCCTTTCCAATTGTTAAAAACAAATTGGCACCAAATTATACATACATATTTGCTGCCTGCTTTTTCCACCTGACATTATCTAGTATTCAAATATATTCTTTGAGAATATTATTTTTAACAGCTGCATAGTGTTCTCTCACAGGAATAAACCAAAATTACCAAAATTTATTTAACCATTCTCTCTGGCAGAACATTTAGACATTTTCCCAAAATGTGCTCTAATGATACTCCCATGAACATCCTTCTACATGCAGTTTGCCAAACAGAAAACAAACAGAAAAGACTAAGAAGTGCCTAGAGAGAGGGAAAGTACTACAGTAGTTAAGCAACCATGCTCTGATTCTATGCTCCCTGAGTTCAAATCCCACCCATTCCTAACTGTGTGACTTTGAGCAAATCCCTTAACTTCTCTGTGTCTCTGTAAAATGAGATTAATAATAGTGGTTATCTTGAATCCCACAGTAAGTAGGTTTATATGCTTTGTGGCTTATTGTGCTCTTTTAATTCTCTTGTAGACAAACTTAAACCAGTGTAATTTTGCACCTGCCGGTCAAACTTGCTTACAGAAAGCAAAGCACCACTCAGGACAAAAAGTTTTGTGAGATTCAGGTCACTTAACTCCAGAGCTGTGCTTGATATACAGTAAGCATTCAGTAAGTGTTAGGTAAAAAATGTTTATATTTTTAGTGACTACACGTGCACGCACCCCTGCCCCCCCCATCTATAACTATGGGATACATCACTATTACACGTTAGTTCCACCCCATCTTTTCCTTTTTTATAAGGGTACCCAATTTTCTCCCTACTTATCTTTTCATCTGGAATATCTTCCAGTTTTGTTACATTTTGCTGGGAATCCCTTTAGACTCCCCAGCAAACTCTCACTATTTGATACATTATACACCCGGAAAGTGTCACCAAAGTCTATAATTGATTTTATAAAATCCTCAGACTCTCCGTTTCCAATTCAACCAAATAATCTGTCTATCCCAATATGTTTAAGTGTCACCTCTCACATGCTCCTCCTCTCCATTTGTCCTATGAATTATGTTCCACTTCTCAACTGACATCAGCTGGCTGAAACCTCAGTGCAGATTGCTCTTTCAAGAAAACATAAAAAAACAATAAAGCACAAAACAAAGAAAGTCACTTAATGTTTTTAGTCCTTCCAGATATGGCTCAATAAAAACTTCATTGGCCTCAGGAGACTTCCCCTAATTCAGTTAAACAAACACTCTTCCTTCTACTCTGAGGAATGCTATTGGTCTGGGTAATGGGCTTTGAGAAGCTATGGAGCTCTTGAACTGGAAAGGGGGATGAAAGGAAGCTATGGATGAGCAGTGGAGCAGTCAGGCTCGGAGCCCTGCCCTCACCTCGGCAATCAGCATGTTCCAAAATCTGATAAGAACCATAAGTTTACAGGGAAGCATTTACCACGCAGTTTGTCACTACAAATCTTCAAATGGCCTAGGATGACCATGGCACCTTTAATCTCTGCAATACCAGGGGAACTTAAAAGGCTCTTAGTTGTTGAACATCATCATGGTTAGAACTATTTACATATTATCAAATACAGTCTAAATGAGTCCTAAAAAAAAAAAAGAAGTTTCTAGAGAAGATGCAACACACACACCCTTCTGTGATAAACAGTTGAAAAGGAGAGTAGGTCTCATCCCTCCGTTTATGAAGAAAATTATTTTCTTCTAATCTCTAGGAATGTATTTGTTTTCTTTAGCTGCAAGCTTAATTACATTCTTACAATTCATTAGTATTAATTTCTTTTCTTTCTACAGCCTGACCAGAACAAATTCTGTTTTGAGAAGTCTTAGCAATGAAATTTAAATGGTATTTTGCCCTCTGGCCTATAACAATTGGTATTACTCCTGTGAGACCATGTCTGGACTCTTAAGGAAAGTCAGAAAAGATGTCATCCTTGATTGGCTTAATTCTGTGTGTATTTTTTTTTTTAATTTGAGGAAGTTAGATAACTCTGCTGCCCTTTTTTATATCCTCAGGAGTCCCAGATCCTGTCTTATTGCAGGGATGTAGAAATAAAGTGGACATACCATATCTAGTCATGTCATCCATTATCACACTTTCTTTATAAGAATGCCATTAGGAACTGAGGACTTCACAGTCTTAGGTGGAAGCCTATTTATGTTTTTGCTACATACCTTCTTTTTCTAAAGTTGGGTTTTGTTGTTGTGATTGTTGTTTTTGTTAGTCTAGGGAGCCACCAACAATGTGTTTTAATTGAAGACAATTAGTATCAATTGTAGCATAAACATACCCTATACCTTCATCCTGACAATTCACCCCTCAGCCATTCCTTTATCAAAGAAGGAGAAACAGAGAAGGAGGAGGTAAGAAGTAGAAGGTTAGAGAAGAAGGACGAGAAGGAAGGAAGGAAGGAAGGAAGGAAGCAAGGAAGGAAGGAAGGAAGGAAGGAAGGAAGGAAGGAAGGAAGGGAATTTTATGTCATGCCACCTGAAAGAAAATGATTATGGAATATCAAGACTTTGACTTTACAGCCACTAAGACCCCCAATTCTCAGTACAGTCTAATCAGAGATACAAATTCACAAAGATGATACCATCTCAGAGGCATAAAACCACTAGCCCTTCAAATACAGCAAGAAGTACCAATATATTGAACAAAAAGAGCCCCATGGAACCCCTTAGAAATGTCAGTATTGCTTAGAGCTTTAAATTAATGCAGGCTTACATTTCTTGTTAATAACATGAGTTTTGCTGATACCCACCCCCCCCAAAAAAAGAAGTTCTCTCAACGGGAATAGAATCTGTGTCACGGTAACTGCTGCTGCATAGAGCACTGCCTTAGAGGGAGGCAGGACAGTGCAAGGACAAGCAGATGAAAGGCCACATGGACGTGGCCCCAGCCCTGCCTGACAACTGACTCTGTCCACCTTGGACAATCCATTTAACCCCTTCAGAGTCCATTTCCTCCTCAGAAAATTTGTACAGATAATTTCTCAGGATTCTCCTTGTACTGAGAAGCCCATTTAAAGCCTGATAACAAATTCACTTCTAATGTTTCTGCCATCAGTAAAATTATAAAACAATACCTACTATAATACCTACAATACCTTCTATGGTATGTGGAACGCCAGAGACATTTAAATCCACTGCATAAATCTTAGACAACATTCAGTACATTCTACTTAGAGTCTAGAGTCACAAAGCCTATGAAGTTTCCAAGAATCTATGGTGCCAGGATCCATGGTCCTATTGCTCTAAGATCTTGCTCTGAGAGAATAAATTATCTGAGACTCAACAA
>NW_006441995.1:1363446-1385490 GCF_000325575.1 Pteropus alecto | reverse complement strand
ATCCCCACCCTCTGACTTGGGGGAACTGCCGCCTGCTTAGCATCCTGTTATTTGAGGGAACGCAAGATAGGAAAGTGCCAGAATGGGTCATTTTCTTATCTTGAACCTCCACGTAGCCCCCCTAATTGAGTTGGAGGTGGAATGGCAGTGGCACACAGCTAGAAGCAGACCAAGTGTAAGGACATGACACACCCAGAAATGGAGCAGGAGCCTCCGGGATGCAGATGTCCTTCACTGCATGTAAAGTACAGCAACGAGAAGTCACTGGGTTCAACCTTCTATGCGGTAGATGTTAATCCTGCTCCGAGCATTATAAAAAGGTTGCGTTAATTGTCTGCTGGTGATTTGCTTGATCTGGTTGGATCCTGCTCTACAGGTCAAGTGAGGAGGGACCAGCAGGAACCTTGAAAGCACAAGAGGAAGGTGGTCCATCTCCACAGAGACTGTGCTCCAAGCTGCAAATGACAAATAGAAGGCCTTCTTGTCATAATTACAGTGGTTAAAGAATACTAAAGACTATGCTCGAATGACTGGAAGGCTGTTTCTAGCTGAATTACACAAAGGCAACAGCACGAAAAAGGCAAAAATTGCAGTTGGCCAAAGATAATATCTGACCCACAGGCAAATAGCAATGTATACAGATTGTCCTTTTTTCTTTTCTTTCCTTTTTAAAGTTTTAAAAGGTTTTTCAAGTTAGCATGATGAATCTGTTCTTTTGGCTGACAAAGTTGGAGGGCGACTGACACTCAAAGGAGAAGAAATACCCAGGAGAAGGCCAGGTTCCCGAGACATTAAAACATGTCTTCCGTCTCTCTCCTGGTTCATATCTCAGGCTTCTCCACAAGGGACAGAGTTGCAAATTTACAACCGAGTTTCACTTCGCATGTTCACATTCTCATGAAAGCTGACTAGCTACAGTAAAAGGCCCGGAAGGACCTGGTGAAAGCTTTGAGAATGGAGAAGTTTTGGTGAGGCCCCATATCCAGGAGGTCAGGCTCATGAACAGCCAGAACAGTCAACATTCCCTACAGGCAAATTCCTAGGTAGTCATCTGTGTTGGAAACCCTGAGTAGTTCGATGGTGTCATTCCTATTTTCCAGACCAAGAGCTGAGGATAAAAGTTGAATAAGTCATCCATCCATCACCTGCAGCATCAGGGAGCGCCAGAATCTGGCCTCGGCCTTGCCTCCCAGGACCACACCCTCCGGCCTGCTTCCTGTCAGGACTCCCAGCACTTCAGCTTCACTGGGTGCAGGCTCACCACCTCTGATAGCCCCTCCTTGTACCAGGAGACTCACCAGGAGCAGAGAACAGCCAG
Source organism: Pteropus alecto (assembly GCF_000325575.1). Classification (NCBI taxonomy): domain Eukaryota; kingdom Metazoa; phylum Chordata; class Mammalia; order Chiroptera; family Pteropodidae; genus Pteropus; species Pteropus alecto. Next base: position 1,384,172 of record NW_006441995.1, on the reverse strand, counting down.
GATCAAGACCCTTGCAAATCCCTAAGAGCTTCTAAAATCCTCAAGGCACTATTATAACCATACCTCCTCCCAAAGAATTGGGAAGAATTGGACAGGCCAGCAGGGAGGCCGTTTGTCAGGGAATGGAAGAGTAATTTGGCCACTCTTTCTTCTTCTTGCCTCCCAAGAAGCAAAACTTTTCCCTCTTTGCCACCCCATTTACCAAGCCAAAGTAGCCAGGAACTGGAAAATTCCCAGATGTAAAGTTTGTCCTTCCCTCACCCTGGGCACCAACCAATTAGCAGTAGGAGATTTACTGGGGAGAGAAAAACTGAGGTTTTTGTTGTTTTTTTTTAAGATTTGAGACAAATTTATACTCATTTTACAATTTAATAGGAATTCCTAGGAAAGAAATGATGACGATTGGGGGCTGGGATATGCTGTTCCTTTAGAAGCCTGGAGGACTGTCAACTTGGCAAATTAAAGGCACTTGTATTGGGCTCCAGAACACACACCATCCATTGCTCCCTTCTTTAGCCACATGTGGTAGAGTTTTCACTTTTTACAATAATTCTTCATGGGAGAAGAATGAAAGTTGTGCTTAATGAAGTTTTAGAAAAGGAATCTGATCCTTGCTCTGGCACTCAGATGCTGCATCTTTATAAACAGTGTGGCAAGGGTCTTCGTAAGACTTACAGGAAACACCAACTGGCAGAGCAGACTTTAGCTCCATAACGCTGCACTGTCGGCTTTGTAGAATTTTCAAAGAACATTACTGAAAACAAAGGAGAAATCAATTCCATTCAGACCACTGCCAGCTGTGGGCCTCCAAGTAGATCAATGTGGGGTCATCTCCCTCACAGAAGAAGAGAGAGAATTTTAGTTTGTGTCAGTTTCAACCAGATTGCAATATAGTCATAGCCCTCCCTCCCCCAAAAACCTTAGAAAAATTGTCCCTGAAATAAAAGTTTTGCAAAATCCCTCACTACAAAATGGTGGTAGTATAAGGAGTTCTTCACAGAAGAATGATAAGAAATGGTCATTTTCTGCTTGTCATGTAGTGAATTTGATATCCACACTTGTTAAATGTGAAACAGCCCTCCAAGTTGAGTATTGAAAGGTAGCTCTACCAGTGTCCTCGGTGACCAAGAACCAAGTAATTAATAGGAAGTGGCCAGATTAATTACGAGTTTGGAAATGAAAGAAAAAAGAAGTGCAACATTCCCTAAGAATGAATTTTGTGTAACAGAATAACATAAAGTCTTTATTTCAGACTTTATTACAGGGAAAAGAATGATTAACTATCAAACACCCTCCTTCCTCTTTGTAATAAAAAGTTTCAAATCATTATCACAGACCTTGCTCTGACAGCCTCCTCCTCCTTTGCCCAGTATGAACCAGCTTACAGGTTCATGTGCCAATTAAGCCTCCACTGTCTGCAACATCCTTTTCTGCAGGAGTTGTAAATGAGGAGCTGTGCACAGGCTTTGACTGAATGAAAGAGTTTGTGTTTCTAAAGTCACAACCAGTCCTCCCCCTGTACCTCAACTCCTTTCATTTAAAGTTGATGACCTGTCTTCACTCTATCAATCTTTGAATGCTTATTCTCTATGCAGGATAGGAAAATGTCAAATTCTCTGCAGAGCGGGGAAATGTTTCTCAATGATGCATCCAAATGCACTTATCACACAAAAGAGGCCCAGTGCCAACTTGCCCAAGTTGCCTTGGAGGGACAAACTTTGGCCCTCACCACCCCAAGGACAAAAGCAGGCACACAGAAATGCTGCAGCAGCTCCCGGCATGGCCCGGTCAGGCCGAGCATTCATGCTGGGAGTGTGGAATTTCCCTGTCACATAAAACCACGGCGGGGTCAAGAGGCAGATACACAAATCAAGGAGCAGAGCAGGACCCTTCAATGTCTTCCCTCTGGCTTCTGGGGGGGAGGGGGAGGGGAGGTGAAGCAGTCCTGCTAGCAGGTTTAAATGTCCAGGCAAAGTAACTCCATTCCATTAGTGAATTTCCCAGCAGATTGACAAAGCAATTGATAACAAACAAACAAAAAAAAACTGAATACCTACTCTGTGCAATGCATGAACATAAGCACTTGTTAAAGCTGTAAAGAAATAGAGAAAAGTCCCACAATCGATGCGGGTATAAGCCCAGGCAACTATGAATAACCAGACATGGCAGCATACGGATGTCCCACGAGTGATAGTTGTCTGTCCAGTAGCCATTACCCTTTCTCCTCTGCTAACAGAACCTTGACTTTGTTCACGTGTCAAGTGGCTATGTGTTTTCCTAAAGGGTAAGCTTCTTCACAGCCCTACTGGTAAACCTCCATTGGTCAAAACAATGGTTCTGAATTCTGTTTGAGCATTGGAATCGCCTGAGGAGTGATTTTAAAATTCCAATAACTGGGCCCACCCCAAGACTCTGACTTAATTGGTTGGACATGGGACCCAGCATCCAACAGTTTAAAAGTTTCCTAGGTGATTCTAATGTAGTGCCAAGGTTGAGAACCACTGCTCTAAGTCAACAGAATTATTTCATCCTATCATTAGTGACTGGTTTAGGACTGATAGTGTGATTTAACTCAGGTCAAAGATGGGAAAAGGCATCTTCTGGGAAGCTTCCAAGAAATTTTTCTTTCCATTTAGAAAGACAATATAAAGGTAGGTGCTTGATTCTCCTTTTCTGAGCTTTGGATAGTGTTTTGAAAAAAAAAAAAAAAGGTGAGGTTTGAAAAGGTGCAAGCAACTGTGAAGAGAAGTCAATAAAGACCAATGCCCAGAGGCAGGCAAAAGAGAAAGATGGGTGAATCATGGTCCAAGATGAAACTACTGAATGACAAAGCAACCAAAACCGCATCCTCTCTACCTCTAGACCAGTGGATCTAAACCTTGGCTGTACATTGTAAACACCTGGCATATTCTTAAAAATACTGATTTCGCTCCAAGAGGATCTGATTTAATCAATAAGTAGTGACGTGTGATCATTGGGATTTTAAAAAATATTCCCATTTGGTTATTTTGTGCAGATAAGTTTGAGAACCATTTCTCTAGATTTCTTGTTCAGTGTGACAGCAAATTTCCTACTATTTAAACCAGTAGTTCTCAAAGTGTGTCCACCATCCCCACTGCCCACCAGCAGCACCAGCATCACCTGGGAACTTGTTTGAAATGCACATTTTAGGTCCACCCTTGACCTACTGAATCAGAAAATGTGGGGGCATAACCCAGCAATCTGTGGTTTAATAAGCCAGGGAGAAAACAACTACACATAATAAAGCTTAAAAACCACTGGTTTAGAATAATTTGACTCCTGGTTTTCTGTTACTTGTAGCTCACACCATCCTGATCCTGTATTTATAACTGACACAGAAACTCAGAGGAAGAAAGGACTACCTCAGCTGGTGGAAGGGAACAGCACATGCAAACCTCTCAACTAAACTTTTTACAGAGGATTTAGGAAGTTCAGGGAGTGGAGGGAGGCAATGAGAACCAATCGAGCTGAGGCAGAAGGAGTTTCTAAAGGTAAGGAAATTAAACCTAGAAAGACAGATTAGAGCCATAGTCCTCAGTGAGATTCCTGAGTGGGAGGTTAAAGAGATTCCATTTTATCCTGTAGGAAACAGGAATCTACTGAAGAATTTGAAAGAGAACAATTTTAAGAAGAAGAAGAAAAAAAAGCAAGCATGATATTCTAGGATTGTTTAAACTGGATTTGGTAAATTGAAGAGATTGAATGGAAAAGAAACCAAGCATGGGGATACCAGTTGGGAGACCATCAGGTCTGTGCATAAATTCTGATTTTCCTTCTCAGCATCCGAACTATTCACTCTGAAGCCAAAGAATAAGATGCATCACCAGGAATATCCTTGACCTAATCCTCCATATCTCAGCCTATTTGGAAGTGGGACTCAGGAAAGCTGCCCTTCAACCTCTCCTCTCTTGGGCACCTGAGAAGGAAAATAATATCGAGTTTCCTCCACAAAGGGAGACCTCACTGGCAGTGTAAGCTACCAATCAGCAACACAGGGCACCACCTGTTCCCTCATGGTGAGTATGAGGCTGCCATTCCCTAGGAAATAAAAAAGGGAGGAATCAGGGCCATGGGAGAGGGGAAGAAGGAGGAGACCTGGCTCTGTGGGTGCTGTTTCCCAAGATGAACCAGAAATTAAAGCTAGGACAGTGTAGAATTTTCTGTCTGCTCCGGGATTCTGACTTTTGTGCTGGTACCCACATAGTCTGAAGTGCAAGCGGCTACAAAATGTAACTTATAAACTTATCACTGGATGGATACTGTCTCAGTGATGTGACCCCACTCATGCTGCTTCCACTGAAACCAGATGGATGGTTGTCACTCTTGAATGGCTTAAAGTCATCCCACTTTTGAAAAATTCAGTTTACCTGGAAAGTTTCAGTGTTAAATGTGAATTAAAATAAGATAATGTATGTTTGCATTTATGATATATATGTTTCCATTTCAGAGAAAGATTTGCCTTTCTAGGGACATTTGCCCTAATATTTTCTGAGGATTATCAAATATACAGAGAAGTTGAAAGAAATGTATAGTGAACAAGTAACATATTGCTATATTTGCCCTATCATATATTTCTACAACTACCCAATCCTTTCCAACCATCAATCCATTTAACTTCTTTGATTTATTTCAAAACACTTCACTCCTACATACTTCAGTGTATAGAGCTCAAACCAGAGTTCAATAGTTCTTTACTGTTTCTTTTTTAGGTTAAATGTACATTTAACAAAATGAACAAATCTTAATTGTACTATTCCATGAGCTTCTAATTTCCTCCAGCTTATTTCTATTTTAATAAAACTAACTAACATTTATTAATTTGGATATCTTAAACAAATCTTACTGTAGTGTTGGTGTTCAATTGTGTAACAAGAAGTTATTAATACAGTGAGATGTATCAATAACATCTTACAGTTTTCATGAAATGTGGGTGCTTTTTCATTTGACTTTTGAAATAATATTGTCAAGTGTTAGTAGTTATTAGTGATTAAAACATAAATCAAAAATTCCTTCCCATTCTTCTTTTGACCTCTGGATAAGTTTAACTGGTGGGTTCCTCGAAATGACAGGGTGTTTTGTTTAAAAAAGAAAAACCGCTCCTACTTGCAATTAGCCTCTGTGAATAAGGTTTTCTCAATATCATATAACCTAGACAAAATAGCATCAAGTAGCGAGCTGAGACACTGGCCATGATAAACCCTAATTTCCATGTTTGTGTTCATAAATAAAGCCTCATCGCACACACCAGTTGACTTATAACAAGCAGCCATGAAAAATGTAAACTTTCAAAATAGCACTTTTAATAAACTCTTGCCTACTGCTGCTTTAGATAAAATAAGATTTCACATTGGGGGGAACAAGTTACACTGTTTAAAAAAAAATTCAAAAACCACTGAATCTAATCCATCACCTTCTTCCTTTTGAGAAAACTGAAGAATGAGGACCAGAATTCTTGCCTCTTTTGGTACTGGTCCCTTTTCATTATATAATATAAAAATGGAATTAATCCATAAATACTTATTGTGCAAGGTTAAATGCTCAGCAGTGTGCTAGATCGTGTGGGGTTCAGAAGAGTGGAGAAGGGCGTGGTGCCTTCCTCACACTCCTGACGACTACCCCCAGAGAAAAGCTTATAATTCCAACAAAGAAGACTAACATGTGTAAAAAGTGTTAAAAAAAAAAAAATGCAAGGATGGCGTAAATTCTCAACTGTATAGACTACAGAAGTGCTAATTGGATCCAGAGAAGCGGACTAGAACAGCTCAGTAAATCAAGTTGTATAAAGAAAGGGGAGGTGGGGGAAAGGCGCCTCACAGAACAGTCTAGGATGTGCTTTACGGAAGGAAGACAAAGACTTGTAGAATCATTTGTGTGTACTTACCTACAGAGCCTTCAGGAGTTGTTTCAACTAATTGGTTATTTCATCTACTGTGAGAAAATTCTAAGTCCTCTACTTTTTCATTGACTTGGTCTCCAGAACTTTGGATTCACCTTCAAATTTGATTAAGGCCAACTCTAGATAAAGTCAAACCTACGGGGGGCCATCATACTAACCTAGAATGGATTGATTTCTTTTTGTTTCCTTTTTCTTTTTTAACTTGATAATGAAAAGCATGAGAGTAGAAACAAGATAACAGGAAAACAGATTTTCCTAAAACCAGATTTAAAATCTTGCTGTAGAAAGGTAAGAAATGAAACCACTATTAAGATTGTGTCAAATCCAGGGGGAAAAGGGCAGCAACTGGATCCAATTAACTTTGCAAAAAAGTCCCCCAGTAAGACTTCTGTGTTCTAAAGTGATAAGTATTACCAGTGTTACAAAGATTATTTAATTTTCTAAGATCTTGGTCTCTGGCATTGTTCAGATTTGGTTTGCTAATAATGGAAGCTCCAAGCTTCTTGGTCACTGTTTTGAAAATCTAAAACATATGACAGGGAAATTCTAGTAAACTCAACAAGAAATCCTCCTTATTCAAAATCACCAGTCAATTCAAATGCCCAAAATGTATGGAGCCACATATTCAAAGCCTATAAAATTTTAGATGTTGTTTACTCCAGCAGCTTGTTTGGAAGTCAGGCCAGGCACAAAAAATGTCCACACTCACTTCTGTAACTGTACACTGCCCTCACTCTCAACCTGGAACTGGTTATTGATATTCAATAGTGCCACAGGGCCCAGGAAAGTTCTTAAATAACCCTGCCTGCTGTAAGCACTAAGCATTCAGAGCTACGCTTTGTGGACCTTTGATTGTAGCTGTGTAGCCTCAAGAATGCTAATTAGGTCACTCACGAAAGGCACATGCTCTCAAAGATTCGGCCCTTCCCAAAAGTAATCCCACTGTCCTGAAGTCTGCTTTTTTGGTGGGAACATCAGGCCACGACTTCATTATCATTAGCATCTGTCCCTAACACTTTGACCCATTCTTATGTCTAGGTTCCAAATAGGGATAACACTTTGACCCATTCTTATGTCTAGGTTCCAAATAGAATGATATCACCTGATTTTTATATTTTCACATCTTTTAAACATATTAGAACAATATCCATACAAACTCAATTTTGCAGAGGCAAATTTCTAAGCAAACATTAACTACCTTGGGATGATGTATTTGTGCAGAGCCAGGGGAGTGATTTTTTTTTTGTCGAGAATGGGTAGGTTCAGGAGGAATTTACTACTTCCTTCCATGATCAAGGAAGACTTAATGAGGAAGTTAGGTACACACAAAAGAAAATGTCTTTCAATTTGAGGCAAAATGACTCTTTTATTCTATATAAAAAAAGTACACATCAGTGTCAGCTGTCACTTCCTGGTGGCTCCACTCATACAGAGATATCTCAAAGGTCTTGTATCAGCAAGCACAGTACTGGAGGGTGGCAAGGAAGACCATGTCAGGTCATAGCTCAGCCACTTTTCTGCAGCACTGAGCTTATTCTTTGCCAGCTCAGAGCAGCCTCCTCAAAACATTACCTGCCTTGAGGGCCAATGGATTCTTTTGTACATGCTGCTGAAAGGAAGTGAAAAACTAAGGACATCGGAATTCAATATAGGTCCTTATGAGTTTCAACAACGAGCCTGGGTCCTTAGCGTCTGCCAGGAGCTGACAAATTAAATTAACCAGCTTCCTGGAAGCAGCAGGTGACCAATTCCATTAAGCTAGTCGACATTTTATTGTCATCTGACTCATGAGCTATTCATGGGATTATTCTTCTCTCTGAGATTCCACTTGCTTAAACCCTTATTATGCATCATGTATGCAGCCCACGTGAAAATAACATGGCTCGTTGATTCTCCTTGATGGAGCAAGATAATGCCCACTGAAATTGATTATATTGGTGGTCTGACTTTAAGTAAGAGTTGAGCTTAGGATATTGATCTCGGTTTGCAAAGTGTTTCTTTAATCACTTCATGAGCTATTCTTTGAGATATGTAAGCTGGCTTTCTGCTCCTAGGCTGAACATTAGAACCAAATCCCAGGTCCATTTCTAAGATAATTAGGGCCTGAAGTAGTTATGATCAACGGTCCAAGAGCTACAGACTGAATCCTCAAAAACAGATAAAGATGCTCTGTAGCTGATATGAGGAGAAAGTGGAAGAAACAATGAGAAAGAACACAAACAGCACAGGGCAAATGGCCCTCCCTCCACAACAGATGAGACGTCTTTCCAAAACACTCAGGAGGCATCTGGCCACAGGGTGTTTGATAGTCGACAGCCACTCTATGAAGAAAGAATAAGCACAGCTTTGGGGAGGGAGATGCAAGGACAAGGAGGTACCCAGAAAGCCCAAGCTCACTGCAGGCACCCACTGTCCATGTCCAGGAATCGGATAAGGAATTGGCCCCTGCAGATCAGCAGGGCAGCCCCCCAAAACCACATGGCTCTTGAACTCACAAATCTCTTTGGAAGTCACGCTCAACTGACTAAGAAACAGCACACTGGCCCAGCTGCTGTGGGATTCATGAGCCCCTTCCCCTGATAAAACCTGAGCCACCAGGTCCCTAAACATCCTTCATTTGCACTTTCAGTACCAGAAGCTTTTGCTCATCGAACATCTCTACAGCTCAGAGAAAGATCCTGAATCCTCAGAGTTGTTGTTAGTGGTAGTGGTGGTGGTTGTGGCAGTTGTGTGTGTGTGTGTGTGTGTCTGTGTGTGTGTGTGTGTGTGTGTGTTTTAATCTACCAGGAGCCTTAAGACAATGCAACATTAAGAAAAGCTAGAGCTCTAGAGTGAGAAAAACATGAGTTTGATTCCTGACTTTACCAATTACTAGTAGTGTAACCTTGAAAAAGTTATTTCCCCTTTGAAACATCAAATTCCTCATCTGTAAAATTAGAGTTATAGTTATCACTGCCTCATAACTATTGTGAGAATTTGAGAAGTAGATGAGAGATGCCTGCAAAGCTCAGCACATAGTAAGTGCTCAATGCGTCACGGTCATTGTCTTCTTTATCCACACCGTTTTCTCAGAATCTAAGGCACACGTGCATGTATACGTGTACGTGCACAGTCTTTTCTCTGTCCCAGTATCTGAAAAGCATGAATTCTTGCCTATGGGCAAAACAGAATATTCTTTAATACCATAATCTATGAAAACTTAAAAATATTTAAGGAGGGCTCAATATATAAAATGTACTGAGCTAGACACTATGTCAGGTGTTTTAAAGATGGACTCAAAGTTGAGGAATTGAAAAATAAAGTTGGATAAAGAGCTTGAGTCATAGATATCTCTCTTTTCCTTTATTTAAGCAGTTCCTGAGATTCTATCTTTGCTATAGAATCTTCCTTGATTAAGAAGGGGGTGGCGTGATGTTGGAAATCTTCTACAAGCCATTGCCTTAATGCAGATATCCAGACCGGGACAGAAGGTTGAGGGGAGGGGTCAAAATAGAACTTGAAGCTCCCAGAGAAAATGTAGGAACATATACAGTTATTTGTGACGATTGTGTATCAACAAGTCTTAATGCCCCTATGCCTAACACCGACCCCAGCCTTGTGAATGGCATGCATGATTTTCCTCCTTGAAGGCACCATCGAGTACTGGCTTTTTTTCTGATGACTTGTCATCTTTAAGACCCTAATGGAAGCCAAGTGGGCAGAATGGAGAATCAACCTACAAACCAGTGTGGGGGTAAGAGAACATTCACACCCTCCCCCTCAATCCCCAAAGCAATATATATGAATATTATACCTATGAAAACAGACACCCATATACATCACACAAATATATCATGCTCCTGCTCTTGGCAGACACCCAACTAGCCCCAGCTGCAGCCTTAACCAAATCTCTTAGCAGCCACAGTGATGGCTATGAAATATGATCAGACAGGAGTCATATTCCTCATACCTGTTCAACTTGGGAACTAAAGTCCTAGAGAAACCAATGAATTTATCCCCAGCTTGCCTATTCAGAGTCAGTGATTGCAAAGCAACAGGGTTTTCTCTGTTGGCACAGATGTGTAAGCTGGTGGCAACCAAAGTTAAAGTAGGGACTTTCTGAGAATATGCATTTCATAGAAAGAGAATAAGGAAACTTTTAACCACATGACAACCTTACTTAGAGTGGCGGAGATATTCTGAAAAAGAAGACAGGTGGGCACACACCAATCCCCGAGACTGCTAAAATGATAAAATTCAGCATATAAAATTCAGCCTGTCTTGCAGACAGTGTGAATTTCCACAAATCTGTAACTCCATTTGTTTATTCCCCTCCACTGAGGCACTGCAATATTTCAATTCAATTAGCCATGTATGTATTTAGTCACTCATGTGTGCCTAAGGATAGAGTTTGTTTGGAATGTCAAGAGTGCTGACGAGAGGCCAGGAGAAGACTCAGGAGAAGTGCTCCTGCCCTCCAGGGTCACACATGCACACACACACACACAGCACACATACACTATCGTTAAAAAACAGTACAAAGGAGAATGTGATAGTGTCTCCAAAAGGTAGATCAAGCAGTGAAATTCAGAGAAGAGAGAAATCAGAATAGATGAGAGAAATTTCTGTAGAGGATGGGAAGCCTGAAACACAACTTAGTGTTCATTCATTCATTCATTCATTCATTCACCAAAGAGCTGCACCCTAGTACCGCTATGCTTTTCAGGCACTTGAAAAGCTGATGGTGAACAAAACAAGATCCAGTATTCATTCTTATGGAGCTTACTAGCTAAGAGGAAATCCAACTTTCTGTATATTAAATTTCTTTATAGCACAAATGGTGGGCAGCTCCCATATCCTTGAGTTTAGCTTTCATGTTTCATCCAGTCAGTCATCTACTTCTATTTCTGCTGGTGCTTCCCTGATAATCATCCTATCGGCGGCTCCCATTCACTGAGAGTTTACTAAAGGCCTTACTTGCATTATCCTCGAACCTACCTTATAAAATCAGTGTTTTTATCTTCACTTTGAGTTTAAGAATCAGGCCCAGAGAGGTTAAAATTTTACCCAAGGTCACACAACCTGGAGAGATTGAGATCCGAGCCTCTCAGAGCCCAAAGCCGCCTATTCTATAAGATGTTCCTTGACAATCAATTTATGCAGCCTAAGGGTCTTAGGAAGAAGAGTTTTGTCATTGTCTCCATTAGAATAAAAAGGGAAATGTTGCAGATAGATATAAGGTTTTAAAAGGTTTCTTTTGTCATCCAGCCAAACGACAATTACACATTTACTTCCCCTTGGCCAGCAAATGAACAATAAATATTTGTTCTTTGCAACACCAAAAATCTAAAGGAATGTGTTCTCTATTTAACCCTGTATGCTTTTTTCATTTGTGCTCTGAAACATCAACTTCCTCCTTCCTGAGGCTCCCTGAGAAGGTTGATCTAAAGAAAGATCTGATGTTTGCTCCAAAATGCTGATTCCCAGACACCCTTTCTCTCCCTGTCACTAAATGCTCAATTTCAAGGGCCACCATCAACTGCATTCAGCAGGCGATTTTCCTAAGAACTTCAGAAGCCTCCTGCAGAATTGCTGCTCAACTCTATCCTCCCCAAGGTGACCCAGCCAAGGAGGGGAAACCTACTGCAGTGTCCTGACATTTTTCATGGCTTCTTTTAAGGAACAGCTGGGCCATAATAGAGGGTTACTCAGGGATACCTATAGGCTTGACAAGAGCCCATATTTTAAACAGGGCGGATACTAAATTCATCCAACTCCTGAAATGTTACTACTCTCTCAGGAACCCGAGAGAAGTTTCAGATGCTGATCTATAAATCTCCCTGGCCAAAAATACCCCAAATTAGTTTCTGTGCCAGGGGAACATAAAAATGATATGGCTTTCTTCTTTGACGTGTCAGTTAATAAAGAGTGGGAGGTACAGCCCAGATGCTGCCTGACAGATTTCTGAAGGGTTCACTTGTTAAAAATGGGAAGCACTTTAATTACCTGTTTTGTTTTTTGTTATATGTGTGTGTGTTATATGTTAAAAAAAAAAAAAAAAGAGGACCTATGGACACTCAGGAAATTATATCATTAATTATGCCTGTCACAACGCTATGTGGCCTAAAGTAAATAGAAATTACTTAAGTTTTTTTCTTTTGTCTTTAGTTTTTTTAATGTTTTTAAAGTATTATTGTTGTAATATTTCCACAGACTCTACTATAAATACTTGATTAATGAAAAGAGTGGATTTTTTTTAGCATGAATAATCCAGCAAAATCTATGTGTTTGACTTTAGAATTTGTTAATTGATGGTTTGCTTTACAGAAAATTTACTTTCCCAAGTCGGTGTTGCTTAATCTAATGTTAATGTAAATTTTGCCTTCCTAACATACAGGGGAAAGAGAGGAGATGACACAGGAACCTAAGTGGTATAGGGAACGAGGTGGTGGGCTGGACTCGCGGATCTTGGAAGGCATCCCCCACTTAATTCCAGGAGGCAAGACTGTCGTTCCTCTCTGGAGCACCACCCCCTTGATGCAGAGACCCATTGGCTTTGCAGCCAGGAAGGACTGATAAGAAATACAGTTCGGGCAGCTCTGGACTAACAATCAGGAATGGGTAACCTTCCCTGGACAATGCAGAGAGACATATCTGGTTTGGGCTATATACTGCCTAACTGTCCCAGATCCTAGCTCCCATTCAGCCACATTGGGTTGGGAAGTCAAGGTCAGAGTCCCTGTTTCTTTGGGAGATAAACTCCGTGACAGGCTTGGAAGAGGACACTCACCCCATGTATCCAACCTAGAGCTGGTTTGTAGGAAGCCCCCAGTGAAGCAGCTGTGCATATTCTTAGAACAATCCAAAGAAAAGAGGAAATAACTGAGTCCTGATGGGCTGAAGGATAAGAAAAATTTAGCCAATATACTCTAAAGCCAACAAGATCCTTCCAAATGCTCTGGAAGTTTCTCGCCTCTTCCATGGCTCAGTAGTTAGCATCCATGGTCACTGCCATACTTACGGAAGAGCCCAGCATGGCAAAAGATTCATAAATATCCTCATCTGTGAGTCTGCGCATGAATACAGAGGGTGCCCTTCAACACTGTAGCGGCTTCGAAAACGGATGGGACCCTCAAATGCACTGCAGGTGGAAGAATAAATTTATTCAACCTTCCTGGAAACCTACTTGGCATAATGTCTCAAAATGTATAAAAATGTTCCCACACGCTAAATAAGTAATCTCTCTAAGAATCTACCTTAAGGAAATAATCAGAGATAGAAACATAGATTTATGCTCTGGAACGTTTATCTCCACATTTTCATAACAAGAAAATGGAAACAAACTAAATATTGACAATAGGAAATTGATCAAATACATTCTGAAACATCTGTACTGTGGAATTTTAAAAGGCTGTTAAAAGTAATGGTTTTGAAAAATACTTTATGACATGGAATAATATCCATGTTAATGGTGACTGAGTTATTGGATTACAGTGATTTTCATTTTTTTCTGTATAGTTGTTCGTGCTTTTCAAATTTTCTACAATTAGTAAGAATTATTTATATCCAAGGGAAAATACATTATTGTAGAACAAAAAGAAAGAATGTTGGAATGTTGTGCCTCACCTTCAACTAAACAATGACTTGGGCTCCATATTCTTCTCTAGGATGGATGGAAGACCCTGCTGTATTTGAATGGAAGGTCATCATCCATCTACATTGGAGAGCTGCACTGAAGCTGACATTAGTGTAGTTTTCTATTTCCTCTTTCACACAGGCAGTCTCTTCCAAAGGAACCCAAGAAAGCATCCTATACATGCTACAGCCAATGAACTGTAGATGAACCAAAGTTTATACAGAGACTGGTGCCTTGGCAGCCTCTGTATAAACTCAGAAGGGCCGGTTTTCCTCTTGAGTTCTTTAAAAGCCACCTAGCAAAGATCACACCAATATCGATGGTGGCCTTTGACTAAGAGGGCAGGACACTAGTCATTAAAATAGAACCAACTGTCCCACGGCACTTGTCGCCAGTGTAATTGGTATCTTGCTTTCCCATGCCCTTATTCCAGGAAAAAATTATTTGGTTGGGTTTGGGGTTTTGTAAACTGCAGTGACCCTTCTAAGGAAGGTCCACATCCTCCTCCTCTTTCCTAAACTCAGTATGCCTTCGTCAGAAGGCAATTTTCCCCCTGCCACCCTCTAAGTATACATTAGGGCTATGTCAATCACATCACGGGGGGCACATGGAAGAAGACGGAACTTTTCAAACATTAAAAAAAAGCCCCATCTTCATCCAAATCCCAGGCATACTTTGCCAAACACTTTCCCCTGAAATTTTCAAGGCCACGTATTTGAACGGGAAATTTAATCCACATGTTTCTGATTCATATGTACACTTAATGCATCAAAACATCATTTCTTTGAAGTCCAAATGGCCTTTTTATAGACCTCTTCCTTAGGAATGGAAAACTGTGCTTGGCCAAGAACTAGCAAATTCAAACTCTCCAAAGTCCAAGTTCCTTTCAAAGTTCCCATCTCAGGAGATTGAACCAGGCTTTGAAATACACCCTCCATTCTCACGGCCACCCCAGGGTGATTGTAAATCTTGGGATACTTCATTCCACCACATCCTCTCAATCTTGATCAGATACATTCATGGAGGCTGCCAATGAAAGCCAATTAAGAGCTATCTTTCGGTGAATTACCAAAATAATGTTGTGAGGATGAACAGATAGAGGAAAGGCTAGACTGAACCGCACTCCAGGAACCTGAGAAGAAAAATCAAGTGACTGGCCAGGAGCGACAAGGCAGGTGGGGGCAGAGCCAACAATTCAATCTCAACTGCAGGCCAGGGGTGAGATCCCAGGCTTTCCCTGGGAACTCTGATAATAAAAAATCACAGTTGGAAGATTTAGATTCAGAACTTCCAGAATTCTATTCCCAAATGGTCCACTGCAGACACTGCTCCAAAACTCATGCTGAATGGATGGGATCGTAAACCCACATAGCCACTTCAAATCTCCTATCTGAAAATGATTTGAAACATAAGTCGATATTGTCACAACTGGAAGCTAGGGAAGAGCACTGAGAAAGATGAGAGAGAATTATCTGTTTCATGCAATGTTTCCATCAAGCTAAGTACCCTCTGCCAGCTGGGCCCCAAGTTGCTAATGGTTAGTGGGCTAGGCAAGGGTGGCTTTGTCTGAGTTAAACAGAGAGGATCCACTTTTTGCCTCTGAACTCCTCTCCAGGCATAAGGTCCTTGAAACCAGGTCTCTATTTAATTAATTCATTGTCATATCCACCACAGCGCTTTGTGTAGGATGTCCAATAAACTTACTGAATAAATTGAGTGTATCTATTTAAAATAAAGTGGAATCTTTTATTGTTCCTTCAAACATCCCTTCTACCTGTCTTCATTCAGTCATACTTCCAAAATTTGACCATAGAATAATTAACAGCAACATCTCTCAACAAACCCACTAATAAGCATTGTTTAGTAAAAATAAATCAAATCTGTATCTTAAGCAATTTGCCTGTCTTCTGTCATTAATCTTTTCAAGTGGGCGGATGAACGGTCATTAGCAAATGGGCATAAAATACAGAGCATGTGGACTGCAAATTCAGTTAAGCTTGCCTTCTTAAGATAGTAACTGAAAATGTTTATCAACTCAAAGATAATGCATCTAAAAATATCTAGTCATGTCTACATTAAGGGGTAAGAAAAAATTATGGCTTATTATTTCTACCCTTTTTAGGCTTTCTAAAGAACTTCACCAATCAAAACCATCATTGTCTTATACTTTAGTATATAAAACAACACTGAGTTAAAATTATTTTAGAGAATTACATATCAAAGTTCTTTCGACCTCAGGGTTGACGTGAAAAAAATAAGTGCTCTCATCTTTTAGCTTCCCTGGTAGAATCTACATCTATGAGTTTTTAGTAAGCCAAAAATTGGAATAAACTAACCGGGCCACCATTTGCCATATATCCAAGGGAAATAGTATCTTGCCATAACTACCATATGTTTTAGAGAACCAAGTTATGTACTACTTCTGTTATCCAGGTGGGAAAACTGAAACAAGTGGACTATTATTACATAATATGCCCAAAAGCTGGATTTAGAATTTGCAGGTCAATATCTCCTGTCTATGGCTTAAACTTCTGAGTCGTATCATACCCCAAAAGCTCTTCCTTCTTAGTCTCATGGAATAGTAAGGGACCTTGGGGATGATCTGATTCCATGGCTTAGCAGCCAGTCCTTTGTATCTATTAAAATCTTATGCAATGGCCATTATGTAAATTTCATACTTTGAGGAGACTCTGGTTGAAAATCAAGTAGTTGGGTACTCAGAGCCCTGGTCGTAGGACTCGAAGACTGACTAGAGGTCCTCAAAGCACGGGCTGAAAAATCTGTGAAGCACTTCATTTCAAAAAGCCCAAAAAGGTAAAATGACTTGCCTAGAGTCTCTAAGATAATGACAGTCAAGCCTAAACCCCAGTGCCTAACTTCTTGTTGAGTGCTTTACCCACCATATTACAGTAAGTCCTCACTTAACATCATCCATAGGTTCTTGGAAACTGTGACTTTAAGCGAAATAACATATAACAAAACCAATTTTACAGTGGGCTAATTGACATAAACAAGAGTTAAGTTGCTATGGCATATTTCTGCTCACAAAAACATTATCAAACTTCTAAATAAAGACCCCAAACACTTCTAATATTAAACAGTGAAATAAATGTGAGGTATACCTTCATTTAAGTAAGATTAATAAAAATAAGTAAGATCATTATTTTCCAACCTGCTTATTCCAGTTCAGGGTCGCAGGTAGCTGGAGCCTATCTGGGCAGCTCAGGGCGCAAGGCAGGAATCTACCCTGGACAGGACACCCTTTTAGTGCAGGGCTCACTCACACCCACACCCACACCCACACGCACACCCACTCAGACTGGGACAACTTAGACACACCAATTCACCTCACATGCACATCCTTGGGATGTGGGAGGAAACCAGAGCACCCAGAGAAAACCCACACAGAAATGGGGAGAATGTGCAAATTCCACACAGACTCTGGCCCCAGCCAGGAATCTTTTTTTTTTTTTTTTCTCATCAACATTATAACAAAACGATGACATTGAATGATGCAACCTTGAAAGAAACGATGTTGAACAAAATGACATCATTTGAGGACCTGGTGTACATTGAAATCTAGCAGGGGAAGATTTCATTTTCTAAATCAGTAACCCCATGACTGCTATAGTCTAAACACCAAAATCAAAAGTAAAATGGTTAATGTATGGAAAAGAGAGCCTTCTTGGATCAAGATAAAATCATAAATAGGAGGTCGTGTAATTGTTTAGATCAGGAATTGGCAAACATTTTCCCATAAAGGGCCTGACAGTAAATAGTTTAGGCTTTGCCATAAGGTCTCTGTTGAAAGTATTCAACTTTCATTGGAGTCATAGACAATATATAAAAGAATAAGCATGGCTGTATTCCAATATAACTTTATTCATGGACTCTAAAACATGAATTTCATGTAATTTCACACATCTCAAAATGCTATTGATTTTCTCCCAAACATTTAAAAATGTAATAACCACTACTAGCTCACAGGCTACAGAAAAACAGGCTGAGGGCTGGATCTAGCCCATGAACTGAAGTTTATGGACCTCAATTTAAAAGAAAACTTCGCTCCATGAAATGCTTATGCAGGACTGAACAAGAGGCACAGGATCTCTAAACACTTAGTTCTCAGAAGACCTTCCACAAGCAGACACTCTCTGAGTGTTAACCTCTGGATTGCTTTTTATTCAAGTCATGAAGACCTAGCAGAACTCAGCTGGGGAAAAAGTAATGTCTCCTTGCCCTTGATTGGGAACCAGTGGATCAATGTCCTGATAACGGCCGTTGCGGAAGCTGGTAAAATTAATGGAGGGTCTGCAGCTCAACGAGGAGGAGGAGAGGTTAAAGACCTGGACCCTGAAGCCAAGCTCCCATATATCTGATGCTGAGGCCACTTTAAGCAGATCAGCTGCTGAAGACTCATGTCTCATTTCACTCTAGGTTAGGTGTGATCCCAGGAGCCTGGAGGTCACTTATTTGGCTCTTAAATCAGAATCATTAATTTGCTGGCTGGCATGCTTAAAACCACTACTGTATTACCTAACATGCGCAAATAACGGAGTGTCGATGAGCTACATTCCATCTTTTGGGAACTGGATGAGTTCTTCCCATGGAAGTATTTTTAAGAATAATTAGTAGTGTCACCATTATATTAAACAAGCATAACTCATGGGATTTAGCCATAAAACACCTTATTCAGTGTAAATGAATTGGTGGATACCCTTGGATGAAAATTTCGGCAAATTTCTTGACTTTTCTGATGACCTTTAACAAATACAAATATTCCCAATCCATTATTTAAAATGTCCAATCCCCTGTAAATGTCAGTCTTGCTATTAAGACTTCTTCCCCCACCTCTCACCCCACCCCAAGCAAGGACCTACTGTACACAAGAAGCCCAAGGTCAGGAAATGGGCTAAAGACAACTTCTTCTCTCCTCCATGGCTCAGTATTTTTATTCCATCTCCCTCAGCTTGCTAAATGTGCTTTCTGACCCATCTGAATTAGAAGTCATGGAAGAAGTAAAGGAAATAGGGCAGGTACATTCTTATTTGACCGATATGATTGTGATATTTTTTAGCATTACCACTTTTGAGGCCTGCCAGATGTCTAAAGATGACTCTCCTGTGGATAGTTTTCTGGCTTCTTTAGAGATGCTCCAAAACTATGGCTAGGCCACCAGAAGAATGCATTTCTGCTCCAACTGGTGACTTATTCCTTCTTCAGCCCTGAGAAATCCAGCTGTACTTCTGGCTTCTGTCTGCTGAGGTCTGAGTGCCCCTCCATGAGCCCTTTCTGATAGGGCTTAGAGAGACCCCACACCAACTATCTCTTGCTGCAACCCCCATTATCTGCCCCAATAAATCTGCAAGTGCTGTCAATCCCATGCACAACAATCTCTCCTTCACTCCTCAGCTCAAGGCACCCAGACGGTCCATCTCCCACCTCCCGCACTTCTCAGAGGATGTCATACATGAGGCCACTGTATCCCCTAAGCTCAGAGTTGGTGTCTTAGGAGCCCCTTTCTCTATTTGAAGAGAAGAGGGAACAACTCCTCTGGATAATTTCTTTGGGTTGGAACCCACTCTTCCCAAAAATGCTCTCCACAAATCCCCTTCAAAAGTATTCCTCTCCTCAACCCTTTTATACCCTCGATATGGATGAAGGGGTTCAAGGTTTTAAGTGTTCATCCACCTGTTTCGTAACTCCTGGTCTTGTATTTCAGTTTTTTATTTCTAAATGTTATTTCTATTGTCACTGGGCCTCAAGAGAAACACCTGTTTCGTAACTCCTGGTCTTGTATTTCAGTTTGGAATGTTATTTCTATTGTCATTGGGCCTCAATAGAAATTTCCATTGGAACCTCCTGCTACAGTCATTTATAAGGACAGCTTAGCAAAACACACCTTCGATGTAACAAAACCATTGTTAACAGCACCGTGCTGTTAACTGAACCTGGGCCCTACTGAAGCATCGTGCCCCTGTGAACGTTTCCACAGTATCGAGGCCTGGCTTCTCCTGACTCATGTCTCACTAAGATCTGGTGGCCAGTGTATTCACTGCTCTGAGCAAATCACATGCTTCATTTCTCACAGTTTTGCTCATGCTGTTTGTTCCCTCGATCTGTTACACCCTCCCCTTTCACATCTCAAAATCTTATTCAACCTTCAAAGATTTGACAAAATGCCACCACTGCCATGAAGTTTTCCCTCAAAGCCCCCATTTGAATTCTCTGCTCTTTTTCTATGTTCCTATAGTACTGTGTTTTTACATCTTCGTAGCCCCAACGTCATCATCTTTAGGAATTATTTTAGCCAATTGTATCTACAGGGCCACCTCCCTCGCAAGACTGGGAGCTCTGCAAATGGCAGAGACTTTGCCTTACTCTTCTTCATACACCTGTCTCTTAGCACCAGGGGCCAAGAACAAGGTTCTGCTTATCAAGGCAGAAAGAGGAGGGAGAGAGAAAAGGATCCCAGGTGCCCTCGGCAGTGACAGGAATCACAGGCTCCGGGCCCACAGCAGAGCAGCGACAGTCTGCCCTGAGTGGTTTTGCCAAGAAGCCCTTCCGTCTCCATAGGACATGCCTACGGTGCATTAAGTAAATAGGGATGTTTCCTACACTACACAGGACTCTGCCTGTGCTCTGGCCAGAACCCTTGGATCTGATCTGCCAGTTCTGTGTGCTCCACCTTCCCGGGGGGTCTTGATCTTTCATGGCTAATGCAGGCAGCACCATTTTGTCACATGGGCAGATCGTTGAAAGTGCCTGGACTTTCATATCCTCTCTTCTCTCCTCCATTTCCTGGCCCTGAGCCAATGGTTGACTGGTGAGGGAATACGAAAGCCCAACTCCCTTACCTCAAGGCAAAACAAATCTAAAGTGTAATTTAGGCTGTAGAGCTCCCTGTGGAATTGGGCTGAGTGACTTACCTGGGGTCAAATGTCTAGTAAGTAGCTAAGATGGGATTCAAACTCAGGCACTCTTTACCCCTATCATAGATGACTTGTGATTTTAAGTATTACAACTACCATGTTAGGTTCTACAGATAAAGAGGGTAACTCAGCACTTAAAAAAAAAAAAAAGAAAGCAGAAGATTTTTCTACAATAAACTATTATATGGAAAATGGGCAGGTTAATCCATCTCCAATTACTGGCATTGCACAGACATTATTTTTCTAATGAAAATAGTGAAAA
>NW_006441995.1:1358920-1362088 GCF_000325575.1 Pteropus alecto | reverse complement strand
GACGCTCTTTAGAGTCCTTCAACTCTAAATGATAGCTTTGCTGGATAAAGTATTCTTGGTTGTAGATCCTGGGTTTTCATTACGTTGAATATTTTGTGTCAGCCCTTCTGTCCTGCATAGTTTCTTTTGAGAAATCAACTGCCAATCTTATGGGTGCTCCCTTGTAGCTAACTAACTGCTTTTCTCCTGCTACTTTTAAGATTCTTTCTTTGTATTTAACCTTTGGCATTTTAATTGTGATATGTCTTGGTGTGAGTCTCTTTGTATTTAATAAGGTAGTTATCAATAAAGGGTGGGGTCTGGAAACCAAGCTTCTATCATCTGGTACATAACAATTATAAGCAAGATCTCTTTGGGGTTGAGAAGTCATAGCCCAAAACTAGTTTTCTAAAATGTGTTACAACTTCAACAAAAGAACTTAGATACTGATATCTTAAACTCCATTAGAGTCAAATATCAAGTTTATTCTTAGAATGGATACACACACACACACGTTACTTTCCTTTTTACTTTTACTTTTCTGGTTACAGATAAGGTTTGTTTCATGCTGTTACATAGACCACAGGGAAACAGCTCCAGACAGCCCTGACCTCTCTAGGGGCAACGGAACAGCACATGGTAGATTTTGTTCATGAAGACAATCAAATATGGAAAAAACATTTACTCTATTTTATATGATCATTTGGCAGTCTACAGAGAAGCAAATTAGCCAAATAAAAGCTAAATCGCCATTTACTTTGAGTCCGATTACTGCTTACTCTGTCTCTGGTTCCTGGCTAACCTGGTAAACACACTCTTCTCCGACTGGAAGACTGAAGAACTATTACAAGCTTCTAAACAAATCTAGGAATGCAGCCCCACAGAGGGTCCACAGCCAATCGGTGGTTTCTAGGCTGTCAACCTCAAGCGAGAGGAACAAGACATAGGTTCAGCTTTTTGCAATTTAAGCTGATTTATTGGGGGAGGGGAGTGGGAGACACTTTAAAAATCTACCTTCTTTTACTCCTCAACCTTTGAGATGAACTTAATTATACTTAAGGTACAGAAGACGATTGCTCCACTTCAATCTTCTTTGTATTTGTTCATATCAAGCAACCACATGTCATCAGCAGATACGATAGTAATTTCAGAAATAAATATTTCTGTCAACTCAACTACTGGAGAACATGCAGGCCAAAATAATCAATCTCTTGACCAAATTAAACTTGTTTGGATTTTTTTTCATTTTCTAGAATTCAGACACTACACTCTGATCTGTGAATGCTCCAAATTGTTTGGCATAGCATAAAAAGATATAAGAAAAATCATCCTTCAGTCCTGAGGAAGAGATAATTTACACAGATAAGCCCCGTAGAAAAATCATCCTTCAGTCCTGAGGAAGAGATAATTACACAGATAAGCCCCCTAAAAACAACAACAACAAAAAAAAAAAAAAACAGACACAAGGAAACAAACAACAACAACAACAACAAAAAAAACAGACACAAGGAAGGGACGACTACACAAAAAATGGATGGAATTTGAAGATCCTGGATTAGATGCCTGGTTTGGCTATTAGACAGATCTTGATTCTAGAAATTTTTTCATCTCCTTTATCCTTATATATAAACTAAGAGACATAGACTCACTGGATGAAATCTAAGATTGCTTCTAGCTGTACAACTCTAATTTGGGGGAGAAGGAGAAGCACCATGTTAAAAGTCGTATAATTACAAATTCCACAAAAAACACAGTCCTATTTGTAAATAGAACTGTTGTAAAATAACAGTAATATCTTCCCAAGTGTACAATTCTCACTGCAAAACAATGAAGTTAGTAAATACGATTAATATTAAATTGATGGTGAGTCCCTGAAAACTTAATTAATTTTTAAGCGAATGTATTTATGTTCTTGTTATTTCTAGTTTTGTTTCATTTGATTTTTAACCCAAATAAATAATGGTCTTTTAACAACATTATGATATATTCAGTTTCCTTCAGATAGGACCCATCAGTAATTTTTCAAAGTTTCTGCATAGAAGAAATAAGACCTAAATGTTAAAACTGTCCTATTTGTGGATTCATGTATCACTCTCTAAATAAGGTGAATAGATCCTACTAGAATGCAAAGACACACCTTAGTCATTAATTTTTTTAGGATCCTCATTTGAAAATGATGATGATAATTACATGGCTCTGATTTCAAATATGCAGGCATAAAAAACCTTGACACAATTTGAACTACTTCTTTTTCTTTCAAACACATCAAACCAAGCTCAGAATCTTCAAATTATTTATTGTATCTTATCACACAGTTCCTGTTACAGGTTGAATTTCTAGGAAAACATTCTGAGATTAGTGTGTGGAAGTTTATTAGGGAGTGCTCTTAAGTCAGCACCTATGAAAGATAAGGGACTCAGAGTGGGGATTGAGAAGAGGGAGAAGCTGGGCAGTGATATAGTCCTAACGGCATCTCTGCCAACCCTATAGAAACCTCTGAGGCTGGAATGGCCCTTCAGGGTCATCTCAAGTTGAGGTAAAGCAGCTGGAGGAATAAGTCTTTCACTCTCAAAGGTAGATCTGTGTAGCTCATCACAGCATTCACTGCAGTTCCTAATAGCACCAGTTCTAGGTATGCTAATGGTCCAGTTGGTTTGGTATCAACAAATATTTGTTGAATATACGCCATGTGCTCATTACTATGGAGACTACCAAATTCTATATATATCCTTGCTATCAAGAAGCTTATAGTTGAGGAGCTTAGTTGAGGAGACCAGATTAAAAATTTTTTTAAAACATCACACAAAATTTTAAAGTAACAGGCAAACACAATAATACCAGAGAAATAAGGGTAATTGGACAGAGAATATTTTAAAATTTTTAAGACAGAGAGATGACTTAATTCTGTGAAGCCTGGAACAGGAGAACTTGAGTAATATCTTTAAGGTTACAGGATTTTGATGGGTGGAGAGCAGGAGAAAAGTCATTCTGGGTGGCAAGGTAGCAATAAAAGATCAGAGGGCAAAATGCAAAGCATCTAGAAGCAATCTTCATAAAAAGGACCACAACCTTTGAAGAGGAGCATATTAGGACTGAAGGTGGGAGAAGAGAAGTGCATAGTGAGATGTGGAGGCCACTCAGGTGAGTCCAGCTTTTCAGGTAAGCATGAAGATAGAAGCTTGGCTCTTC
>NW_006441995.1:1295402-1358893 GCF_000325575.1 Pteropus alecto | reverse complement strand
TCCGAGACTGGCAACGGCGATAACCGCTTTTGATTTATCAATTTCTGATCAGGGCAGAGGCAATCTGGTTCTGGGACTCAATGTGGCAGTGATTCTCTTAGCAGGCCAGTTTTGCAGTGTGATTCTTGGAAGCCCAGCTTTGAGGCCATTCTTTCTACACTCCCAATGATACTGTGAGCTAATATCCCTTAATAAGTAGATACCTTTCTGTTTAAATTAGCAAAAGTAAATTCTGTTGTCTGCAACTAAAAACTCTAACATATATACACATTTTCTTATTTAACATTCATAATTACATAAATATATACTATTATCCTCATCTTACAGGTAAGACTATTTCACTCTGAAATCCATGCCATTTCTACAACATCATAACTATTCCCCAAAGACAGAGACATGAATGAGCCTCAGTATTTTCCTTTATGAGCATAGGTATCTGCTAACAGAATAGTTTCCACAATAGGTCATAAAATATTACACTAAAATGCTGGGCCACATTGTACTAGATGTGAATCATTCCAATGGGAGAGCGACATCAAAAAGTGGAAAGCTGCCTGTAATCCATGCCAAAGACAGAAAAGGATGAGTCGCTGGAGCCAGTGAGCCATCCTAATTCTGCCTAACTCTACTTTCTGCTATTGCTGACAAATTTAACCAAACGCAACAATAATCTCTAATGCCTTATAAACAAATTCAGCACCACAATGTAAAGCAAGTTTCTCATTACTCAACTCATGTTATTCCATATATTGTATTTAATCACCTCATGAGGACTAAGTTCTTCCCCAGGGATAATGAAAGTGATTTAACCACCTATATTATTAGCCCGTTCAGCTTCAAGACCAATTTTACTAGGCAGACTCACTAGACAGTGGCCAAGAGTATAAATTTCTAAGACCAACTGTCTATGGTTAAAAGTAGAACCTATGGCAGAATAAGAAAATAAATGATACAGTAACCCCTACTTACTCCTGAGCCCAAGGAAACATGATCACCACTGGACTCTGGCTTATAGGCTTTCCCTTGGTAAACTAGCAGGAGGACTCATGGTCAATGAGTCCCAGTACAGTCATTTTGTACCTACCACAACTAGGTTTCTGAAAATTTGCCATGGAATGACTTAGGCTCCAGGGGAAAGATAACTTACCCTCTGACCTTGACACTTCAAATCTGACTTCACACCAGTTTAAAACACTTTATGGCGCCCTTCCATTCATATAGTATTCTTCCGGATGTTCCTTTTTGTCCTCAATTCCATCTTTAGCACAGCTGACAAATGCCGCGTGGACACACAGCTGTCTCCTGAGAGGAGCTCCGTACTTTTTAAACAGCTTTGCTTTGTGACCTGACCTACAAGCAGGCTGCATACTTCAGTGCACTGACAGCCTGTCTTTTGTCCCAGGCACACAAATACAGCAGGCTCGGAAAAGTTCACATAGAACAAACGCTCACATTTCAAAACGTAAATAAATGGCTCACACCAGAGGCCCAGTGCACTTAAGTTTGGAAGACAAAACCTCCCAAAGAAAAGAGTGACCTAAAGGGAACTTTACAGAAATCTCTGCAGGACCTTGTGCCTATGATGGCTGCACCTGGAGGGCTAAACGAGGCAGATCTACTACCAGCAGGAGACCAGATGTGCTGTGCTGGGTAGGACATGTCAACAGTTTTACTTTCTATTCCTTCCTGACCTGTTCCCTAAATATCTTTCTGATATAGTTTTCCCCTACTGAGCCCTATTCATTTCTTCCTTTCTTTTTCTTTTCTTTATCCCTCTTTTCTCCCTCTGGTACACTTCGTACTTCTTAGTCCTCTGGCCTTTTCTCTTATTTCCTGGTACTGCATCACCTATTTTTCTTATACTTAGAACCCTTTTATTCCAGTTTTTCAAAGAACTTTCACAGCTGGGCCCATCTGTCTCTCCTAAATTATCCTCCTCTTCTTTAATCATACTTATGCCCTCTCTGATTCCACCTGCCTTTAATATGATGGACCATACAATTTCCACATCCTAAATCCAAATATGGCTTTGGGACTGGGGCAGCCAGGGGACCCTGAATTCTATCACCCTTTAAACACTAGCCACAGATAACAGACTCACCAATGTGTTACCACCCTTTATCCATTTCTTGCAGTTATCTGATTTTTTAAATTTACTTTTTGATATTTATCTCACTTCAAAACTTTCACAATTTTACAATACAGGTCATGCATGTTCACTGTAAAAAAAAAATTAGTCACAACAGACAAATGAAAGACAAATATAAAAAAGGCATCTACAATTCCACCCTTCAGAGAATAGCCCTGTGTTTCATGACTGACTTGATGAACACTATTCTAAGGATTCAAAAATGAATGAGAAAGACATTGTCCTTGCTCTTAGCCTATATCCAGTGGGAAAGGATAAAATAAGCAAATACAATATAGCATATTTAGAAAACAGCAAGAATCAACAGGAGCAAGGACAAACAATGCGCATTTTGGAAAGGCTCCTGGAGAAAATGTCATCTAAGGGTAGTCTTGAAAGATGAGCAGGAATTAGCCAGGCACAAAAGGGGAAAAGGGAACACCTCATAGTAAGTCCTTGAAGATACAGAGAGTTTGGCACATTCAAAGAACCAAAGGGAGTTCAATATGGCTGAAAGCAAGGGGTAGCATCAGTCAACAGGCTTGGAGCAGTAAGGAGGGGCCACAGGCACAGGGCCTTGTAAGCCACATGAAGAAGTTTCCCTAAAGGCAATGGGAACACTGAAGCATATTAAGCAAGGGAATAACATGATCAGATCTGCACTTTTAATATAGTACCACAAACCTAAAAGATGAAACCACGCTATGCATAGGTGCCACCTTTATAACCAAAACTTTAACAGAAAGGAGAGTGGTGGGGAGGGGAAAGAAAGAGAGGAGGGGGAGAGGAGGAAACATAGGTAGGTAGTAGAGCCAGACTATAACTCAAGCAGCCAACTGTACTATACTGTCCTTGATGATGTCTTTTACATTCTCTGTTAAGTCCTAACCATTCAGGGAGATCGATCAGGAAACTCAGGCAAATATGTTTTGTATGTGAACTATACATTTTCCCTATTGTGATGGAATTAGCCCTGGACTTGAGGAGTGGCTGATTTCTCCGGTTGAGAAACTGGGTAAGCTGGAACGGTATGTGAAAAGAGGCTTTTTAAGGGGTACTCCACAAGCACCCTCAGTACCGAAGACCAAAAATGATAGCGTGAAATTGCCCAGGTTGGTGTTCTGTCTCAAAATCATCAATGACCACTCAACCGTACGCTTTCATTTCTCTGTACAGCTCCCATCATAGCATATTTCTCAACATTATTATTGTTGAAGTTGGTCCAGATCCTAAAAGAGCTTATGATTCCCATACTCAACAATGCCTTTTCTGTTACTCACTGACAACCAGGGCAATTTCTGTTGCTCATTAAAGCAAACCAGTCAATATAATATTTTGGACTTGAGCCTTAAGGTTAGACAAGTGCTTCTTAAACTTTTTTATGAAACTTGGAGGGGAGGGAGGTACATTTGATACCAAGATCTAGTACAAACATAAATATCTGCGTAATTGAAATGGAAGTTGAAGAAAAAATAGTTACCACTACAACATGTGACACAATCTTCCACTTTTGTTTCCATTCCATTCAGCTCTATTCTATTTATTCTATTATATTCAACTCTGAATTGATACATCCACTTTAGGAAACTCTTCGATAGGATCCACTAAAGTGGAATATACCGTATCCGATAACCTAACAATTTTACTACTAGGTATATATACTCAGAAGAAATGAATGCATGTGTCCACCACTGGACTTGTTTTGAGCGTTCATAGAAGCAACATGAGCAGAAGAAATGTTCAAAAGGCCAAAAACTAGGAACTACTCAAAGGCTCATCAATAGTAGAATGAATAAATAAATGTTGGTATATTCACACAGTGGAGCACTACAATTGTTTATAATAATATGGATAAATTTCCCATGCATAGTGTTAGACACAAAAGAGTTCATTCATACCATATGATTCTAGTTATACAAAGCTCAAAAACAGCCCAAACTAATCTCTGCTGTTATAACTCAGGACATTGGGTTACCTCTGAAAGGGTAGTGATCTGAAGGAATCATAGTGATGGTGGGAGTAGGGAGGCTTCTAGGGAGCTGGTGCTTCCTGATCTAGCTACTGGTCACATGGGTATGCTGAATGTGTGAAAATGTGTCAAACTGTATGTACACTTTTCTTTATGAAAATCATATTTCAGGAAAACGTTAGGAAAAAATACTGGTCACAAACTACTAAATTAGATTCTTCCACTCACTAATCACTTGTAACCTGAAATGTGAAATACTCAACATTAGATACCAAGAATACCAAGGGAAAACATACTATGACATACAAAAAATAATTAATTAATTTATAATAATAAAATAGAAAGCTCAGTCTCATCTATAAGCCATTAGACAGCACCAAAATAAAAAGAATCCAGAAAAAAAATGAAACAGCTAAAAGAAAATACTATCCCTTTTTACTTAATTTTTAAAAACCTTACAGCTGCTTTCAATTCAAATTTTTATTAAGTTTTTCATATTAATCTATACTTGCTGCCAATCACTTTGCTAAGAAACATATAGTTTTTAATATGCTTACCCAGCTTTTTCCATAGTGTTTAAGCCACCAGTCTCTTCTTATTGAAATAGCCAAGAGCAGCTCACTGGTAAAGAAATGCTCCCCATTTACGACTGGGCCTTTCCCATTGGAATTTGTTTTTACCCTTGGGCCTTCCATCTATGACGACATGTCCTCAGATTCTCCAACCTGCTCCAGCCCACTCTGGAGGTGAAAAGAGATGCTACCCAACCATGGCTGATTGCAATCAATGTTTACACATTCATAAATGAGTACAGTGCTTGGTATTTTAAAGAAATCCAGATGTATTTCCATTCACAACCATTATCTTTCTCAAGCAAGGTGTAGATTACAAGCTACAATGTATAAGAGTTTTCTTTTTCAAACAGCAGATCGTTACACGCATATATAGGGCAGATGTCTTCCAGGACATTTCTTGGCTGACATCTTTATTCTGTGATTCCATGGGAGTTTTCTTCAAATTCTACAAAGTAGTAAGATCTCCAAGTGAAGGTGGTCAAGCTATCTTGGGAAAGTGATTTCCGTTTTAGCTGGCCTGTAAGTGTCAATCTATCAGGACCACCGATGCCATTGCTGGGCTTGAGTTTCCCTCAATGCCTCCTTGTGGAACTAATATGGTCTTTGGGATTTTACAATCTCTTCTGAAACCTAGACTGCATAAGTTCCCAAGAATGTCTGACTTTGGCTGGCTGGCTGAAAGATCTCCCCAAGTCCTCCCTTGCTCTTTACATCTGTCTAAACACAAAGGCAAGAGATACATTGTGCATGATGCAAAGCCCAGTCAGTGCAACCTCTTCAAACTCAGAGTCAACAGTGAGAATGACATGAAACAAACTCAACCTGCCTTCCACAAAATCTGAATTTACAATATTCTGTCTGCTAAAAGTACATTCAAAAAACGAAATCCTTCCATATGGCTTTATTTTATTCTACATAAAAGGGTTAGGCTGAATTCTGCTCTATTTAAAAAAATAGAGCTTATGTACATAGTGCTGACATATACACGAAAGTCATCTGGAAAAAATACGAGCTACTATAACAAATGCCAAATGACAGTCTCATTCTATTGAGACAACTAAATTGAAGGGAAAATGTGTTTAGTTGACAGAGTGAATAGGAAAAAAATGATCTCTTATTGTCAAATATACTAGTTTGGGAAGTTCTGAAACATTGTATTTTGCACACAAGATAAACTTAAAGCCTTCAAATTAACCTATTTCAAAAAGCTTCTCACAGCCAAGGATGAAATTACTCATACCAGACTGTGTTTATATTAGTATTCTTCTAGCATAACCATCCTTTAGCGAAGAAGTATATTTTTGTACAAAGTTTTGAGTCTCAAATGGAGAGAAACAGTGTATTCCATTAAAAAAAATATATATTTAGTATCTAATGTTCAATTCATCCTGCATGCCTATTGCATTTACGAGTGTACAGTTGTATCAGAGCCCAGACATTTAAGATTACATAGCAAACTTGTCATAGAATCACATTTCCTTTTGGAATACAATACAGCTGCGAACAAACAAAAAAGTCATATTTCCTCCAATTATTTACCAAATGGCCATATCCTCCCACTAATAAGAGAATCTAGTGGAATCCAGACACCACCAGGAAAAGGGGCAGAGATAAAATGACAGTAATCAAACAATTCTCTTCCATTTGTCATATCCAAAAAGAAACAAAAGAAGCATTTTTAAGACCAAAGTTCATATTTTAAAAGATAAAGGTTTGTTTCTTTTTTAATGTCTTTTTTTAGCTAAAAAGCAGACCTTATTTTTACTGTAACACAGAAAGCATTTCACAAAGAACCTGAATAACAAATAGCTTTAAAAAAAAAAAAACACACACAAACCATTTCATAATCCCCCCACAGTCTCAGTTCTTTCAAATAAAACACTAATTCTATTTCCTTCCATTCTGCTACCAAATTCTGCCTCTCCCCATTGCCACCATTTCTCTTACTTTGTTTTGCCTTTCCTTTCAGTAAACTTGACACTCTGGTAATTCAATCTCCTGTTCAATGTCAGAGTTGAATCAAATCGCTGTCACTCAAACTCTAATTCGCAGCATGAACTATGGCATGGTTGAGTGATCAGGGCAAATATCTCCAAATCTGGAATTTCTGGGTTTTCAGCTACTGAGCTACTAAGTGGCTTTAAACAACATCTTCCCTCCACCTCATGACAACAGGTCAAATCCTGTTTGTACTGACTGGTACTCCATAGGGTAGGACACGCAGGCAGGGAGAAGGCCACCTGTGACTGGGCCGTCTGTGGGTGAGAGAGCAGAAAACTGGTGACAGCAGCACTGACCTCAGGAGATGGATGTGGGAATTAGCAAAGAATGGGAAAACTTAGCTAAATGGCACTTTCACGCCAGGTAGAAATCAGTAAAGACCGAAAGATGGCCCTGATTAAAGATGTCTTTACTCATATAGTATGAATAATCCCAGAGAAAACCATTTTCCTTCTCACCACTAGCTCTAGTTACACAAGTCTGAAGGCCAATAAAAAACAGTGTTGGTTTACAAAGATTAGGTGAAATGAAAGATGGTGAATCTTCCTTGAGTTCAGAAGTTTAAAGAGAAAATCCTAAAGATGGAAAGTGACAAACTATATTGTTTCTGACTTTGTTTTTTTTTTTAATTTTATAATTCATGATGTGAACCAGGACCGAGCATATTATTCAACTGTTATTAGACAAAGAGTAGACACTAGTCTAAGGACCATTACCGAAAACCTGAAGAAACGGGGCTTGATCATGAATTAGAAATAACAAACATATAAATGATTGCAGCCAAGTAACGTGCTAGACGTTTGCTGTGCACTGTGAGAGAAGGCACCCAGTGGTTGAAACTGGTTTAGAAAACCATCTGACAGGATCCGGAGCTAAGACACCCAGCTCACAGATCAGAGACCTTTACCTAGCAAACTCACTCCAAAGGAGAAAGGAGGGAAGCAGATAGCTCTCAGCTGAGTCCTGTCACAAAGTACGCACTCCATAAATCTTTGTAGAATTGAATTGTTGAAATAAACCGTACTCAGACAGAGGAACTGGGGTTTTTCAAATTAAAACAGCTGCCTTTATGAGTTACACTGCCCAAACAGACAATGGTTTGGGAAGGAAGCGACACCAGAACTAAATAGTCTCTGTTGCAACTGATAGTAAAATTAGAGAGAAAGCAAATAGCAAGAGAGCAGGCAATCAAAATCAAATGGATGTGGAACCACTTAAGTAATTGGGTCAGGGGATAGTAAATGCAGTTCAATTTAGGATAATGTTAAATAAATTGCTTTAAGAAATAACCTAGGGAATACAGGTTAAATGGAACAACCGTGTAGGAGATTGATCTGAAAGTCACAATAAAGAAAATCATTGAAACTAACCACCAGAGCATTACCAACATTAGCAAAAAGGCCATAGTGACCTCAACAGCAAAAATTCAAGTAGATCCGCTCAGACCGCAGAGCAGCTGTCTTCACGCGTGCACTTCTCTCTGCTCTTCCTATGCTCGTGAAAAGTCAACCATTTTCCAAGCAGCTCTCCAAAATTAATATATTTCAAGATTACCGTGGGCTTCCCCTAATTTCTCTGCTAAGTTCCTTTTTTGCTTGGAAAAACTGGCAGTTACAGTGACAGATTAAATGAACATGTTGCAAATGTTACTTCTCACTTGTCAAATTCTTCGGAGGACCACTAGGGTGGCACTGGGAACCTACGTGCCCTAAAGAAGGTGGGATATGGCAAAAAGACAATGCCGACCCTCCAGGTAAGACTAAAGGTAAACCAAGCCCACACTTTACTCCAGAACAGAGAGAGTTGGAAAGGATTTGATTAGCAGCTAGCTGTCTGTTTGAATTTAAATTTTATTCCTTTAGTTATGAGCAAGAAACATGGAGATACCAGTTTGCTGAGCCATGTGCCAGACACTGTGCCAGGTGCTGGGGATTCCAGTGACTAAGCTGTACTCCGGCCTCCAGAGGTCCACAGTCAGCAGTCACAGCACGACGCACAGCGCTCAACTGCCGCATGTGAGGTGATCACGCACGTTCTCCGCACACCTGGTCCAGACATAAATTTGGAGCAAGTTTTCAAAACTCCAGAAATTAAAAAAAAAAAAAAAAATTCTGTTTTATTGGTATCTTTGAGGGCCAACTGAAGGAAAGACAGGGTGATGAACTCCAATCATCTTGCTAAACAAAAATGGTCTTTTTTCGCCAGTAAGACAGCAGCTTGAGCAACAATATTCCAGCCAACTGCCTTTCTCAGCTCAGATCTGTCCCGTTTTGCCCCAGCGTCAGAGGAGTTCGCTTTCCCAGACAGCTGAGACTCACCTAGATTTCTGAAAGGAGCAGAGCTAACCCCACCAAACTAATTAGGTGTCTGGATTTCACTGCTTACAGAAAAACATTTTAGTGGAAGGCAGCATGGACATGGGAGTCTGAGAGAGGTGGGTTTGGATGCTGCCTCTACACTTTTTAGGCTGTTACTTAGCCTCTCTCAACCTCAACCAATTCATCTTTATAATGGGAATTATAATGCTTCACTTATACTAAACAAGGTAATAATGTAACACAGTGCCTAGCACATAACTCAATTAATGTTAAGATGTTCCATGCCAATACTCCTGACAGATGCTGGGAGAAAAAACTCTCCTATATTCCATTTTCCCATTGGGCACATTTCTAAAGAGTAGCAGGCAATGGCAATGGCCTCAGCTGGACACAGAATTCCAAGAAATACCTAAGTTTCTATCTTGTGAGTAAAAACATGGAGTGTCTGTGATGGGAAATGCATCCCTTTTTTTAGCAAATACTTTCAGAATCATCATTCTCAAAACAGTCTTAGGAAGGAGACATGCTTGATATATTCCATACTTGGTTTTGTCAAAAATGAATCATGTCCTAGCCACAGTGAAGGAACCGGATGTGACAGAATTCTGCTAGAGGGCAGGAATGAAGAGTGAAAGGGGAAAAAAATGATCATTCTCATAAGTAAGGAATTTTATAGAGGAGAGAGGCTGTGTGACTGGCCAAAGACACACAGCATTTCAGAAGGAAAGCTGATAAGCGTCATGTCTCAATTTCCAGCACTGTGCTCTATTTTGGCACGAACTAAGTTTGCCTTTTTCATTGCCATATCCTTAACGACGTGTCCCCTAACGATGCCGAGAGCCGGCAACGCTTCACCATAGTAGGCACTCAATGCTTATAAACAAATAATCTTAAGAAAGGTAAAATTAAAGCAAGCAGCAGCTCAGAACATGCACTTAAACAAAACCCCAATAAAATACATAGAGAGAAAAGGAAATATCTTGTTCCGAAGCAGGAAAAAAAAAAAAAAAAAAAGACATAATGTTCCAAACTAGAAAAAACTGTTAAGTAAGTTCCCCCGTTCTTAACCCAATCATTATCTTGCAATAGTTTTCTCTGACTTTTTTTCCCGAGACAATTTGCTATCCATTCTCAAAAGCAACTCTCCAAATAAAATAGATTTCATCATGATTCAAACTTACAACATTTTTAAATAAAGAAACATTAGATAATACTAGGAGAGCTAATACTTTGGTGCCAAACAACCAAACAGATGTGATTCCTACCACTTCCTACCTTTCCAAAAGACATGATTAATGGGGAATTATAGGAATATTCTAATTCTTGTTGAAAAGCTTGATCGATTTATTGTTGCTTTCAGCCAAACCATAACCAGGTCCATGTTTCAAATCACTGCAGATGACCGAGAATCTGGGGCTCATCATGATTCTATACTTTGATACAAGACTGGTGCCAAGAAAATTTCCTCCCAACTCTGTAATCCTTCTTCCTTTCTGGATAAATTCTACATAGCTTTCCCTTTGCTCCTGCCTTAGGTTAAGATTTCTTGCGGCAGCCTTGTAAATGACTTCTGTCTTTGGAAGATTCATTAAAGTTACACTGTGTCTCTGATTCCCATCCTTGGAACAATTTCCACTTTCCACGCAAATAGCACCTTGCACAGAAGTCTCAGCTCAGCATCAATCACCCCAGGAAACCATCATTGATCCTTCTGTCCCTAGACTAGGTTAGGTTCTTTTGCTCTGTGTTCTCATAGTATTTTTATCTCCCCAATAATATCTTCACATGTTATTTAATTTCTACTTAATTGTCTATCTTTTGAACTGGACAATATAGCCATGAAGAAACTGTCATATCCTCAGTACATGGTGGTTAAGTATTAAATGAATGCCTCTCAAACTTTTCTCAGCCCTTAAGTCCAAATTTCATTCCTTCTCATGAGAGAAACCATAGTACTTTTATTTGAGCTAACTGTCTCCTGATATCCACTCTAATCTTTGTTCTTTGGGTAACTGAACCCCAGGAATTATGACAGGGAACAAGGACACACAACTTTAGATGGTTTTAGCTTCCCTTGCAGCTAGGCTCACGCCAGCTGGATGTGGGCTGAAGAGATATGTGTTTACCATCTGCACTAGAGTCAATGCTTTATTTACTTAACTGATGGCTGCTGTCTTAATTCCGAGTTGTAAAAAAAAATTTGTGCTGAGTGATAGAAACTTGCAAAGTGACAAACTGTCCTTCTCAACATCATTTTGCAACATAGAGAGTCTTTTTTATGTAAATAGCATATTCAACTAGGTATAAAACATTGTTCAATATCTGTTACCCATCCATAAGATCCTATTAGGCCACAACTAG
Organism: Pteropus alecto; assembly: GCF_000325575.1. NCBI lineage: Eukaryota > Metazoa > Chordata > Mammalia > Chiroptera > Pteropodidae > Pteropus > Pteropus alecto. Next base: position 1,347,541 of record NW_006441995.1, on the reverse strand, counting down.
AAGAACTATAACTGATTTTCATAGGGTGCTGGTGGAATCAGTCTTGAGCCTTCAAGTCATACCTTGTATATTTGGATGTTTTAGAAAATCAATATGTGCAGTTAAAATATTAAACCCTAATGAACATTACAACAGACTTGGTCCTTATTTTTCTTTTTCAGAAGTCAGAGAGAATGCTCATAATGGCTAGTAACTATCTCAGCTTCTAAAGCTTTTAAAGACACATCAGCTCATCATGAGCTATAAGTAGGACTCAACCTTTGCCACAACTAATTTCCTACAAACAGACTCAGTGACTGGTAGAGTTCTCCAGGTGTCCAAGATGGACCAGGTGGAAATAAACAAAATTCCCTTCAAACACAAATGCTTCTAGCTGTAATCCCCTCAAGGAACAGAGAGCCTCTTTTACAGGTTAGCTTTTCTAGCTTTTAACCCAGTTAGAATCAGAACGGATTCCATGTTTCAATTAGGATCTATCTACATGAATAATTACATCACTTCCTTTGGGTCTTTATGCAAATGTCATGTTACTAGAGAGGACTACTCTGCTCACTCAATCTAAAATTCCAGGCATCCCAATACTCTCCATTCTTATAGTATTAGCTAATGTACTCTACATTGTACTGATTTCTCTTGTTTGTTATCTGTCTCCCCTATTAAAACACAAACTCTTCTACGGCCATACTACCCTGAACACGCCCAATCCCATCTGATCTTGGAAGCTAAGCAGGGTCGGGCCTGGTTAGTACTTGGAAGGGAGACCACCTAGGAAGACCGGGTGCTGTAGGCATAACAAAATTAATTAATTAATTAATTAAAACATAAACTCCATGAGGACAGAGAAGCATGTATTTTTAGTGCTATATTCCCAATGTCTAGAATAGGACCTGGCACATCGGGGAGGAGGGGATTTCAGGACAAAATTGTTGAATCAATGAATAAATGGAAGCCCTTTCTGAAAATGTGTATTGAGCACCTTGCAGTGCACATTGCTCACACATTCTGATTTTGCCAGCCACATCAGCTCACAGACAGCAAGTCCCCCATTTGCCTCGTTTCGTCTTGCTTCATTTTGTTTTATCCATAGCCACAAATTGAGGAATTGGTCAGATGTCACTGCAGGCAATAGAAAGTCTCAACCCAAATGCTCTTAAACCCAAACAAACTTGTTTCCTATCATAATTGAATAGGTTTCATTCTTGTTATGTGTTGAATTATGTCCCCCCAAAAAGATATTTTGAAGTCCCAACCTGCAGTACCTTAAAATGTGACCTTATTTGAAATAGAGTCTTCACAGAGGTAATCAAGTTAAAATGAGAACATTAGGATGTGCCCCTACTGAATATGACTGCTGCCTTTATAGGAAGGGGAAATATGGATACAGATGTGCACAATGGGAAGAAGATATAAAGAGACACAGGGAGAAGATGACCATGTGACTAGAGTGATGAATCTACAGCCAAGGAATGTCAAAGACTATCAGCAAACACCAGAAGCTAGAAGAGGCAAGGAAAGATTCACCCCTAGAGCAGAGAGCTTGCTTGGCCCTGCTGACACCATGATTCCAGACTTCTGGTCTTCAAAACTCTGAGATTATAAATTACTATTATTTTAAGCCACCTATGCTTTTGGTGCTTGGTTACAGCAGCCCTAGGCAATTAATACAGCTTTGTATAAACTTTAATGCAGGCTCAATTCCTATGACAGAGACCCTGTTTCTCTCCAGTCTTGGCTATACATCCTCAGGCTCAGGTGGTTCTTCTCATTGCTCCCAAGATGGACGCCAGCAATTTCCAAGGTTTCCTGCTTCTTCATAGTCAGTGGAGAAGAGAGAGTCAGCTCTTGGCAACAGCCAACTAAAGTCTGGGATTGACTCATATTCCTGATATAGACTGATTTGAGTCTCATGCTGAAATAGCAGATCAATGACAGCGTCTAAGGAGATGTACAGATTACTCTGAGCAAATCAAGGCCTCCCTGCTAGGATGGGGGAGAAGCCAAGTCCTGCAATAGTCACTGTTGGTTCCCATATCTCCCTCAGCCTTCAGTTTACTCACCCAAGTCTATTCACTGCAAACATCAGCCAATTTCTACATGAGGGCTTTTTGTTTTCCTGGCTACAACAACATGTTTGGCCCATGCACAGAGAAGGCTAGAAGCTCCAGAGTTAATGCTCCCAGAAGCAGCTCTCAATTAAGGATTAACAGAGAATCGAATGATAAATATCTCAATATTCTCACTCTTCAGTTGGAAGAACTCTGAGGTGTGTTCTATTGAGTATGCCAGAGCTTCCCAGGGGTACTGAGCTCCAGTTGCCCACTGTGGTTGGTTAACTTTCTTAACTTTCTCCCTCCCTGCCACACTTCCCCACCCCCACCAGTATTTCTCCAAAATAAACTATTTTTATTTAAATCTTTGTGTCAGGCTTGCTTCCAGGGGTATCCAAACCAGGAGAAGTCCCACTAAATTGCAAGGGAGGAAATGTAGAGTTCTGTTAGGAAAGAGAAAGGATAAAAATAGAAAGTACTAGAAAGCCATTCAATGAATGCCCACTACAATAATTACTTTTCTCTCTCTTTTAATTAATTAATAAGCCAATCACTTTTTTTCTTACAGTTTTGTTAAACAGACAAGAGCACCGCATTGCCTGGCAGACCAGGAAGCATACACACTGGGTTCCAATTTTGCTACTCCTTCTCCTAAGTGCTGTTTCAATACACAAATTATTTCCCTTAAACCTGTCTCAAGCTCCGGCTTAATTAAGACTGAAAATGATGACCCTTGGCCCTTGCAGAGTACAACCCCAGGAAAGCAGAGCATGACAAAAGGTAAATCCATCCTAAGCCTCTTCCCAAGTGGCTCTACTGCTAACAGTGTCAGGAAAGCATATTCAACATTATTCCCCATCACTTGGTTCTGGGGACAACATTAGGAATTACATCAAATTAGAGCAAGGATCCAAGTCAGAAAGACTCAATAGCTCTGTAGTATTCTCCACCATTTGAAAATCAGCTACTTTTATTTTAATAAACTAACTTAAAAATACAACTTATTTATCATTTAGACATTTTTTATTTTTTCCAACTTTATTGAGATATAATTGATATATACTATTGTTTAAGTTTAAGATGTACAATGTATTGATTTGATACATTTATATATTCTAAAATGATTACTGCCATAGCATTAATTAACACCTCCACATTACTAAGCAGCAGGGAAATGCAAATCAAAACTACGATGAGGTATCATCTCACACCTGTTACAATAACTATCAAAAAACTAAGAGATAACTAGCGTAGTAGGGCTATGAAGAAAAGAGAGCACTTGTGTGCTGTTGGTAGGAAAGTAAATTGATACAGCCACTATGAAAAACAGTAAGGAATTTCCTCAGAAACTTAAAAATAGAACTACCAGCTGATTCAGCAATCCCACATCCAGGTATTTATCCAAAGGAACTGAAATCAGGATCTCGTAGAGATATCCCATGTTCATTGCAGCATTATTCACAATATCCAAGATATATGGAAACAACCTAAATGTTCATCAACAGATGAATGGGTTTAAAAAATGAGATATACATATATATATAATGAAATGTTATTTAGTCATGAGGAATAAGAAATCCTGCCATTTGCAACAACTTCAATGAACCTTAAGGGCATTATGCAAAGTGAAATAAGTCAGACACAGAAAGACAAATACTGTATGATCTCACTTATATGTGGAATCTAAAAAAGCCAAACTCAGAAACAGAGATTAGAACAGTGATTACCAGGTACCTGGGGTGGTGGGGTGGAGACTGGTCAAAGGGCACAAACTTTCAGTTACATGATTAACAAGTGGTGGGGACCTACTGTACTACATGTTCTTACCACACACACACACACAAAAATAGTAATTAAAAATACAATCCTTAACTATTATTCTGAAGGAGCTCAGAAATGATTCCCATAATGAGGTCAGTTTTGCTGAGCCCCTTGCCTGAGCCTATCTAGGGTAAACTTTCTCCAACCTCTTCCAGAACATTTTGTTGCCACTGCCTCCATGGCAGAGAAACAATCCATGGGAAAAGCCAACCTGAGTCTCCAGCAAGCAAAGGCGGTGCTTTGCAAGTGTTACAGGACATATCCTTCCATTCTTCTTTGTTCTCTGAGTATAAGCAGATGTTAGACATTCTTCTCATTATCTCGGGATACTGTATAATATTATTATGGTGTCAGACTATTAGAGGCAGCAAATGCTATACAATAACAGCCTTAATCGAGGCTTAGAACTGAACTGTAAGTATATAACTTTACTTCGGGATGTTTGCTTTCTGGAAACAGTTAAAAAAGATGTTTTTAATTGTTCAAATAGCGACTTGCCCTGCCAAAATCAAGTAAAAGCTTCTTAAGATACGGGCACCATAAACATATTCAAGATTCTGATGTTTGTTTGCTTTTTTTCAACCAGAAGCACAGCAACTCTGAGTCAGAAAGTCTCATACATGCCACTTCCTGGATTGTTCCAGGGAAAAACTAATAAAATGCTACAAAAGTTGCACTCAGATCTACCAAGATCTCATAGCCACAAAATTCCCCTCTTTCTTTGAAGTTATTTTACTATGATAATAATTATCTATCCATGAGTCTGGCCTTGGCATTGGCCTGTCCCTAGGAATGGAGATTTGAGTGCATGCAACAACAACCCATCTTCAGCAAGGAAGCTCCTGACATAGAAGGCTGCCCATCAATCTTAGCTGACACACGTGTCACCATGCACATGAAGCAACTGGTCTTGAGCTCTTGGGGTGAATTATAGCTCTCGAACATTTGATGGAGATGCATTATGATTCCAATATATAGGATTAAAGACAGAAAGACTTGGGTCATTTGAGATTGGTTCCAGGCAGAAACTATTTAATGATAGTCTGAGTCTCCTTTACTGGAGAGAGTAAAGGAAAGCAGAAACTGAACACTTTGAAAAGTGCATTCAGAGAGGAGACCCCAGAGTTCAGAGGCATATTATCCAAGCTGTGGATCATGTAGGCAACTTTTTCCAAAGTCTGCTCCCAAAGAATTGACTCCAATGGGGTTTTATTTAGTACGTGCACAAGAAAGACACAAGCTTGTTGGTGACCATGATCAAAAGCCATATGGAAAAAATCCAGAGGAATGAGGCATTATAAAATCTCAGTAATATAGATCCTGGAATCCAGAATTTGGGATCATCTTACCATTATTGTCTTTCCAAGGAAATTAACAACAACAAAAAGACTGGAGGCTGTGTTCAAGCAATTTATCCCATTCTAATCTCATATACTTTGGATGGGTGTGGGGAAGAGGTAAGGGCTAAATATCAATTATGATCATATTATTGCTCAGTAGGATCTATAAACAATTGTATTTGCCTTCAAAATATTATTTACCTAAATAAAACTGTACTTCTTTGAAAAATAAATCTATAATTTATATACTGTAAGTTCAGTTAGATTTCTTCCCCAACCCCATCCTCAAACTCAGCAATAAGTCTGGTTTAATAAAGTGTTTACTGTATTGAATAGGTCAGATTTAGCCTTTGTGATTTTCCTTTATCTTCATTTCTCATGACTAAAACTAATGTATATGAACAGGATATTAATGTCAAGCTACCTTTGGCAAGTTAAAGGGAATATCCAGCACATGGCACAATCCACATTTTCTGTGTCATTCTCTCTCCTTCCCTATTAATATTATTAAATTTCTAAACTTATTTTTAAAAATTCTACTTGAGACACAAGACTGAAATTGGGCCCAGCTTTAGGAGATACTAAAAGATCAAATTAAAGGAAAAAGGAAGCAGAGTTTCAGAGAATTGAGTACGAAATCAGGGAATTTCTAGATATTGTATAAATGTCTAGGGCTATCAAGGGCTGACAAAGGATGGGGGTTGAAGGGTTAATAAGAGATCTGAGAAAGGCAATGTAAGCAGCAATCCCGTGGTTTAAGAGGAGACTACGAACTCCAAGAAGCACACAATTCCTACAGTGCCACCAGTGCCATTCAGTTAGGTTCCCTTTCAACCTATTTCCTCCCAGAATTTTTCAACTCAATCTCCAATGATGAACAAATGGAAATGAATAAACCTCCAGATATTAAAAGAAAATGATGTTTGCGTTATAATAAACTTTTCTAGACTATTTGCAGAGTACACTGCATACTTTTCTAAGGATGGATGTGAAACATGAAAAGGAGTACTATAGACAGTCTTTAGCGTAGATTAGACAAGACAAAGAACAAAAATATTCTGAGAATTAGTACGGCACCAATTTGCTTTACACAGAGTAGTAAACTTGTCAGCAAATAATTAAGAAAAAGCACAACGGAAATGAAACTTGGCTCTAAGCATTGGTTCTTAGTTGAAAAACACTTGAAAGGTTACCTAGAGCCCAGCAAAGTGTATGTATTGGAATGTCTCCATCCTTATCTACAGGGACTGACTGCCAGAATACCTGCAGAAGGCACCCAGCCTTCGGCTAATGCAGGGAGCCCCTCACAAGTATTTCTTGTTGTTTAAGAGGACTAGTCCAATTTGGTGAAAGTCTGAAACACAAAACATGTTTGATTGAATTATTTTGTGGGAGCATATGCTAAGATATAGCAAAATAACACTTTTCCCAGCAGTAGATCTGGTATCTACTTTACTTAAGTATAATCTGTAATTAGTTTATTATTTATATGCGAAGGCATTAAACTGATGTTACTGGAAGAATCTTCTAAAAGTTGTTCTTTAAAGTAATCTCAATGTTCCTTTCTGGGATCTGTTTTTACATATCGTTTGCACAGAGTTCTGAGTGCTGTTGTTGGTGGGTTGACTTCTGCTGATGTGCTTTGGTGAGAAGGCAAAAGCAAACAGAAGCCCAGTCTGTGTTTGTTTTATTCTCAATTTTCTTCTAGTAGGATCTGAATTATAGAGATTTTACCTTCATTAAATGTCTCTGATAGTGACCCAGAGGTGTGGTTCTGAATAAAGACAAGACACAGAAAGCAGTGAGAAGGGAGGAGAAATGTGGGGGAAGGAAAGGGAGGAAGGGCACGATACAGCAAGCCAAGACTGAGCATTCTTGGGAGCTCTAGCTTGGAGTTGAGTCACCCATCCCAGAGGAGGAAAATCTCCAGGCTCCAAGCACATAGGAACCATTTCAGTCATTCGTTTTCATTCAAGAAGCATATATCGGGAACCTAATATTCACCAAGTATTGTGCTAAGCACTGGAACAAATACCAAAAGCAGTACTATCGCAGTCTCTATCTTCCAGGGGCCATAGTATAATGGGGACTATAAACCAATAATGACAATCCGCAATAGGTAATATAAGGCTAGTTGCAATAACAGACCGAAGCCACCACATCTCAGTGACTTGATCTGACAGATGCTCATTTCCTACTCGTGTAACAATATGATGCAGATGTTTCTTATTAGTTGGTAGCTCTCCACCAAAAGGTGATTCAAAGACCAAGGTTCATTCTATCTTGTGGCTTTAGCATCTTCAACATTTGGTTTCCAAAGTTACATGAAGAACACAATTTGCCAATATTAGAAATGAAAGAAGAGTTGTCACCACATGTGCTACAAACATCAAACAGCTAATAAATGAACATTATGAAAAACTTTATGCCAACAAATTCCACAACTTAGATGAAATAAACAAATTGTTGAAAAATACACCTTACCAATATTGAGTAAAAAATTAAAGAGCCCTATATTAAATACACTAAATTTATCATTTAAAACCTTCCCACAAACAAAATTTCAGGCCCAGATGATTTCACTAGTGAATTCTATTAAATATTTATGGAAGAAATAGTTCTGGTCTTACACAAACTCTTACAGAAAATAGGGAAAAAGGGAACACTTCTCAACTCATTTTATGAGGTCAGCACAACCTTATACTAAAATTAAATAAAGACATTATAACAAAGAAAATTGCAAAATTTCATTGGGCATCATCTCCATTCCAGCCAGCTGAAAGTAAAAATGAACACAGATGAGAAGTTTTCTTATGGGCCAGGTCTGTATATGGAATACACTACATCACTCACATTCCTTTAGATAGGACGCAGTAACATGGCTATACCCAATGGCAAAAGAGGTGGGGAAATTAGTCTAAGCTATGTGCCCTCAAGGAGAAAAGAAACTAATACAATGCAATATAAGATATAAGAAAAATATAGAGAGAGTGTTAGTCTAGCACAAAGAAAAGGCCATGACTAGAGAATTGAATAAATAAGTGAATCAATAAATGAATGAATGAATGAATGAATGAACAAGTGAACCAGTAATCAGCTAATGATATAAATAAGCCCCCTTAAAATTGCCTCTACCTAGCTCCAGATGAGGTAGTAACTGTACCAAGAGGAACAATGATTTACAATTCACTCCTGGGCTCTGTTTCAGGGTTAACTTTGCTTAAAACACAGGAGGTGCACTTGCTTTCCGTGGGACTTGGCCACATGCCTGGCCTAGAATTAAATGTTGCAGTTCCGGTTCTACACTGAGCTAGTAGTATTCTTCTGCAGTCATTCAGCCAACACCCTCCATTCGCTTCCCTTTTTGTTTCTTTGAGAGGGTGGAGGATGTGGGCATAGCAGGGAGTGAGGAAACTCCAGAAATACATTCTCACTGAATTTTATGACAACCATTGAATGGTCTCCTTGTATACATACTTGAAAAGTTGGTAAAATTGTTTTAAAAGATTGAGAGCTTGTCTCATTTAAATGTATGCCACGTCTCCCCTGCTTGTTAACTCTCTTCCATTTTCTATGGAACTTTTTTCCTTATTTCCATTCCCCATCCTATTTTTCTTTTCTCATTTCCTGACCTACCACAAAATACTATTTCCCTCTAAGGAGCCAAAAAGCTGATCTAGCCATGTCCTCCTAACACCGGCAGCACCACTGGGTGGAAGGTATATCGCTACAATAAAGAAACTTGGAAAACCTGGCTGTTGAACTAAAACTGAGAGCAACGACATTTCTCATGTCTTCATGCCTGCTGTATAATTTCTTCAGTTACCTGATTGCAAGTATAATGAGTAAGGATTTCCAACAGCCTCCATTCACCACCAGCACCGTCACCACTGCCGCCACCGGCAGCAGCTAAATTTTAAGTTCCTTGAGGACAAGTCATGTCTAATGCTGCTTTGGCACTTCTACAGCCCCACATATGGCCTTGCACATAGTAGATTCTCAATAAATATATGTTGATTTGATTTAGGTCAAACAAGGGTGCAATCACTAGTTGAAAGGTAAACATCTCCGAGAAAGATAATACTATAAGTCTGTTAATACTTGAATAGTGTTTCTTGTTATGGTGTTTGGATTGGGATTGATAGTGAGAAGAACTGGAGGAAAACTCAGTATTAAGAAAAAGGTTTGGGGAAAAGAGACATCCCCCAGTGGGGTACATGAAAAGTTGAGGGAGGCTGGGACTATTCTTCAAACTGACTGTAGGACTGTCTGGGTTCAGAAAACAAACTACTCTATGGTGGCTAGAATGGTCAGAAAAGATTTGGTAGAAGAACTTCTTGAAGGACTATGATTTGATTAGGTGGGAAAGTCAGAGAGCACTTTTCTGGCTGAGGAAACACAATAAGCAAAGACAACGAAGCATAATGGAAGTTGATAAGTTGGGGCCTTGAGGAGATGGGGAATTGTAGGGGGTGTGGTGGGGTAGTTATTGTGAGGTCCATTTATGTGGAACTTTGAAAGTCAAGCAAGATAATACAAAGCCATTACAGGTTCTTAAGCTGGGGAAGGCTGTGGTGAAAGTGTCATTTGGGGAAGATTCTCACCAGGGGGGAATTGCTACTTAACCTCTTACTATTGCCTGCTATTTCTATATACAGTTTCCTTGTGAGGTCAAGAGCAGTTTGATGAGAGTCCTGATCTTTATAAGCTCAAACTGAGCCAAAATCCACCTTGACTCTTCCCCTGCTGGCCTCAGATTAACGTGTTCCTCACAGTCCAGTCCTATTTTTAGAGTCCTCTATAGCGTAGCCTATTTATTCATTATTTGTACAGTGCTTTTTCCCCTTATTTTACAGTACCCAGGCAAGCTGGGAAGCCCAGGTTAGAATTTCTCATATAGCATCAGTGTTGAAGATTATTTATTCATTTAGCTCCTGCCACACTAGTGATGTCCAAAAATATACATATACCAGCTACTGGGATATACATATGGAAAGGACACCAGCACAAAAAGAAAGGCAATTACAAAGAAATGACATCTGGGACTTCAAAAGCTGGATTATAAGAAATTTTACAGCTTCTATCCAAGTCTTTTGGAACATTTGCTCTTGGAACCCAATCACCACGCTGTGAGGAAGCCCAAGAGAAAGGGCCTGTATGGAAAAGAACAAAGACCCTGGTCGAGTACCAATTTGCTCGTGGAGTGAGCCATTTTGAAAGCATATTTTGCAGTCTCAGTTGGACCAACCTAGTTTGTCCTAAGTGCAGCAGAGACAAACTGTCCTCCCTGTGCCAGATCAATGATAGATTTGTGAGTAAAAATAAACGACTATTGTTTTAAACCAGTAAATATGGGGGGTAGTTTGTTATACAGCAATACATAACCATAAGATATATGTAGAAATCAACCTCGTCTCTCCTCACACAACTTACACACATTTCATTAACACTACACAGGAATTTCTGCTAATGTGATTAATCTGGATGTGCGTGTGTACATGTATGTATGTGAGCACTATGCTATAGTTTCCCACTGTTTCTCAGGTAAAATAGGCAAGCCTTCTGCATGCACACCTCCCCTATGAGCCCAAATGGAGTGAGTCTCAATCCCACGATTCTCTACACGCTAATGCAGTAACCAGATGTCATCGGTGCCTCAATGTGATACCTAAATGTCTTATTCTTGTTAAAAGGCTGGGCTTCTTAAAAAGTCTAACTAATGAGAACTTCAGGCACTGAGGCAATCTTTAGAGAAGATATATTTAGTTGAGGAAACTCGAATTTCAGGTCATGAAAAGCTTTTAGCTCCATATTTAAATCTGACTCTAGACCCTGGAGTATAGGCCAAATAACCTTCTACTGGTCAGGTGAACACTGACCTCCCATACATGAAGGTGAAGGCTGAGATTCTTTCATGGGAAGGAGACAGGGTAGGAACATGAGGCCATGAGGGTAAAAGGTGTTTGTGGCTATTTCTCCTTTAGACCAGTGCCTCTGGAAATTTAATGTGCATACATATCACCTGAGAATATTGTTAAAAATGCATATTTTGATTCAGTTGGTCTGAAATGGAGCCTAAGCTTTTACATTTCCAACAAATACCTGGTGAGACGTCACTGACACTGGTCTATGGACCACACCTTAAATAGTAAGGATTTGACCACCATGATTAAAAGTAAGTCTTCAGTGCCTCTTAAAACTAACTCCTTCCAAAGACTGAGCCTGGCAAAACAGTCTTACCACCTCATCACCACCTTCTCCATTACCTCCCCCACAGCCTCCACTACTACTACCGTCTCCATCACTACCATTTCCATCACCACCACTACCACGTCCAATAACACCACCATGTCTATCACTACTACCACCATTACTGTCTCTATCACCACCACTATCAACACCACCCATTCCAAAAACACTACCCTATCCATCACCTCCATCAGCCCCCAAATCTCCATCATCACCATCACTGACAACACTACCATCTCTACTATGTCTATACTGCCCATTACAGACCATCAGAATTAGTTAAATGAAAGGTCATTTCGTTATTCAAATACCCAACTGGGCAACCAAGAGATGAGTCAACCAATAGATAAGTCTATGATCTCTAACTAAACAGTAACAAAGATAATAACTGAAGGTTGGTGGTTCATCAAGCACAGTCATAACAGTCGAGAAGACCAATTTCTTCTGAATATGGAAATCCATCTGATCAAAACAGCTGAAGAATAGAAGGAGATTCAAGAGCAAGACAAACCCTAATGAAAATAACATAGGTGTCAGGAGACACATGCCAAAATAGCCACCTTCACATAAGCACATTTTGGACTTGTAGAAGAGTTCACATATTTGGAAGGGGAAAAATGTAAGTAGGTGGGCTTAGCTTACAGATGAAACAGGTAACTCCTCTTTTACATAAAATTAAAAAACAAAAAATTGGAGTTTCTTTCCTAATCGCTCTTTCTTCCCTAAGAAGATCTCTGGGATGAGCTGCCAAATGTGCTTAACTTCTAGGTCCACAAAATTCTAATCCCTGGTGAATATAATTTTCATTCTAGAAATGAGACTCTGCCCAAGCAGTAGCAGCATGAAATTCAAAAACATCTGTACTGCTAGGTAAAGATGATCTGTATACATGATGTGGGCAGCGGTGATTTCCTCTACTAAGCTTCTGAAACAAGAGAAGCTGGGAAGGCAGCAACTCAGCCCAGCCGATGTGAACCTTCTGGGGTTTCAGAAGTGATTACAGTGAAGTCTTCTAATTGCTTGTGTGTTTTATTAAGTAGATCCCATTTGAGTCTAAAATCACATGTGATGTTTAAATGTTATTTCTATAAACTACACAAAACTATAATTTTCTGGTAGAGAAAAAAAGATTCTGTCAAATAAAAAGAGATATGAAATGAGATCGTTCCCCTTATTTGTGAGACAGATGTTATTTTTGGCTCTTCTGTATAATGCATTCCATATTATAGTCTCTTTTTTACCAAACACTAGGAATAGCACATGCTTGAACACAGTGCACCAAAACCATTATCAGGGAAACTTCTTTTTATTAACACTGACAACTTTTCAGATCCCTGATGCAGAAACCTCAAAACTGTCAGCTGCAAACAGGGCCCATTATGCCAAAGCAGGATTTTTTTTCATCCATCCAACATATTCCTTCGATAGAAATAAAGCCTTTCATTTTTTTCAGAACCTGCCCCTGGGGGTTGGCAAATGATTTTTTTTCCTCTCTTCTTTCCAGTGGAGCTCTTATCCTCTTATGCTGACAGATTCCATAGATTTGGGTTTTCTCTTCTATATCATCCACTTTTAAAAAAATGTAAGAAGAGACAGTAAAAAAGACATAAACTTACACAAGGAAAAAAAAAAAAAAGACTCCATCACACCAACTGGCTATTCTACTTGTATTTATCTCCAAAAAGTTTGATGCTGAGTAAATATCAGCTGAAACTAATTAGCTCCAGGACAAAAATCTTAATATTGAATGGGGATAACAAGAATGCAACCAGAAATGAATAAAATGTACTGGGTAGAAGCAGATGGCAGTTTTGCCAACTAGTATGTGCAGAGGAAGAAACAAATGGTTATCATTAGGTTGATTTAATTTTCAGTTGGAGGTTCATCATGACGGAGAAGCTGACGTTCATTTAAATAATCAGCCAAATGCTAAAGCTTTCTGGGTTTGCCAAGGTATTTTATTTTGCAGTTGTTGTTGTTTTCTTAAAGATGGTGTCTTGCCCTCCAACAGCCTGGGGGCACCACGAACTAAGATAACAAAGAAATATTACTTGAAGAGACCAGAGCCTGAATACATAGAATACATAACATCCATAAAGTTGGATGTTCTTCACTGTGCTGGCAGGTGCATAGAAGGGTTTACAAAGGTTGTACTTGAGATTTAGAGAAGACACAAGCTTCCCTGTCTCAAGGAAGCATGTTTGAGAGTTTGGGGAGATTTCTGATCCTCTCTAGATTATAGCATAAACCAACACTCAAATAATATCATACTACCAATTCTGAAAGTAAATTGCAGACATCACATCAGGAGCTTACTAGGTACCAGGCACTAAGCAAGGCACATCTCCACAAGCCCCCAGACCTCACTCCTAGAAGTTTTCTGAGAAGCCATGCATCCAACAAACAGTTTTTGAGGGATTACTGGGTGTGAGTCCCTGTGCGAAGTGCTATGGGAAATCCAAAGATGAGAAAACAAGGGGCTCTGTTTTCTGTTTTCTGCTTAATTCCTATGAGGGACTTGGGAGTCCCAGAAGAATCACGACCAAAAACTCTAATTCATGCACTGGATGCTGACGTATAAGAACAGAGAGTGCTATAGGTATTGGGCTCCAAAAGCATCTCTACCCCATGGAGCTCAAGCAGCAAAGCAGATCATGGTGAGCAGTGGGAAGGGAACAATGGATGGAAGGAAAGAAGGACAGAGCGAGGTGGCTAAGGAGGAGCTATCACTAGGTTAATGCGGATTAGGAAGATGCTTAAGAATTATACTTTTTGAAGACTTAACCCTCAGGCCAAACACAACCCCCAACACCGCTTTCCCCAAGTTCTTAAAATTGCTACCTTCGAGTCAAGGAAAGCATCAGATAGGAGGAGTAGGGTGAAGTGGAGTTTGGAGCCGGGGTGGGCTTCAGGATGGTTGAAGTAGGTAGGCATGTTGGCCTGCAGTTCCAAGAGAATGACATGTGCAAAACGCAGAGATGGGTGCCAGCATGTCAAATTGGGGGGATTCTGAGAACACTGGGAAAGAGGAGGTCTTGGGTCTTGAGTTCTAATCTTGTTTTTTTTTTGCTGAATAGCTTCATGACCTTGGGCAAGTCACTGAAATTGTATGGATCTCAGTTTCTTTATCTATGATACAGATAGGTTGGACTACATTAATTCCCACTCAGATACCTATTCTTCCCATCTTCCATACTAGCAGAACATTTGTTTAGTTCAGGGAGGCAGTGTATCCAGGTAAGGAACTTGACCCTCTGGTGACTTCCCTGAGCAGAAGTCCCAGCCTGACTCTCTACTTCTGGACTTCTTATTACTTGGGAATCCAGCAAAGGCATATCCGGTTAAGCCATTGTATTTATGCTTCTGTTACATATAACCAAATGCAAACTCAATTCTTGTACTTTGTATCAATGACTGTCCTTAAGAGAATATAGCTCTATGGGAGAAATACATCAGAATGGAGGTAGGAGGGTACTGCTATTCTTATTGTTTTAATCACAAATACTACAAAAAGTAAAGCCAAACAAAAAACACTTGGCTGGTAGAAATATTCAAAAGATGAAAGTCAGAAAGCTCTTTGTGGGGAGAATAGATTTAAAGTAGTTGAGGGCAATAAATGTGACGATTCTTCAGACTCCTTTAGAACCCAGTAATTCTAAATTCAAATCATTTTATCTAATTCATTATCAACTTCTTGGATATAGTAGAGATATAAGGTCATAAAACATGGGACTAATAAATTGGATAGGAGAGGAAGTGGTGAGAATTTAGGGTCCCATCCTAGCCCAGTGGGATCCAAAGTGAGGACGAGAAATATGTTGATGGTGCTGAAAAGGGCTGGAATGTGGCAACATATGCAACATTGACCTTCACAAACTTTCCAAGGGCCGACTGTTTTCTAGAGCATGAAGTGAAGTGAGAAGAAAAATGCACAGGATCAAAATAAAAGCTAGAGTGCCCACCTCACCTAAACACTTGTGGCCACATGGGTGGGGCTTCAGAGATTCTGAAGTGAATGCATATTCCTCCCTAGGGCTTCACTCACAAAAGAAAGATTTCCTTAAGGAAAAAAAAAAAAAAAAACCATACGTTTATAAGTACCAGATTTTGGATGGTATATTCAGAACAGATCCAGACTGCTGGGGTTTACACACAATCCCTGGAATATACAATTCTACAGGCTGCATTCAAATTTCCTGACATGTCATGTGTAGACTTTAACAAAATAAACTAGTAAATGCCACTTGCTACAAGAACATTAAGTATGTTATATTCAGTATTCAGGGACTCTGAGTAGAGATATGGGATGCCCACTGGGTTTTCCCTATTAGTACCTGGGATTGATGGGGGTAGAAAGAGGAAGAATAGGACTCAGGAGAAGGCCCTGTCATATGAGACCAGAACGCAAAGGCTTTTGCAAAGAATTAGCTTTCGGTTTTATAGAGCAATTCTACGATTTCTTTACTTATTTTTTAATTTCTGTGTAATTAATTTTTACTTTTAATTAATTCCTTCACTCTGCATTCTTTGAGTTTATTTTTCTCATATGTATTCAGCTTCTCAAGTTAAAAATTAGTACATTTATTTTTTTGTCTGCCTTGTTTTTCCAATAAGTACAACTATGATAACAAATATTTCTCCGAGTACTGTCTTGACCATATTAATGGTTTTAACATGTTGTACTTTCATCGTATTGCATTTCTAAGTAGTTTTTATTTCCTCTTTAACCCAAATGTTAAAAAGAAGTTGGGCTTTTTCTTTTCATTTCAAGGAGTAGAGTTTTTAATTTTAAGGGGTACAGTTGGTTTTTAGCTTAGGGGTTTTTTGTCCTTTTTTTATCCAACTTAATTTCAAATGTTATCACATCAAGATCAGTCAATGTGGCCTACGTGATTTCTTTTTGCTTTACAATTTGTTAACATTTTCTAATACCTGATCAATATTTTTTATGACTGCTTATGTGTTTTTAAAAAAATGAATCCTGTTCATTGGGTAAACATAATTTATTCATTGTTATTCATTCAAATCTTTTGTATTCTTACTTATAGTTCATTTGATTTGTCGATTTCTAAAAAGTATGTTAAAGTTCATTGTCATTGTTGGTCTATGTATTTATCCTTATATTTTATATTTGTTCTTGTTTTATATACTTAGAAGCTATGTTGTCAAGGTCATAAAGGTTTGATTAACTCTCTTATTACTCTGAAATATTTCTCTTTGAGGATTTTAATAATATCAACTTTGAATTCTCTTCTGTCTGATATTAGTATTGTCAAATTTTCTCTATTCTGATTAGTATTTTCTTTTTATATATTTATTTTCATTCCCTTCATTTCAACCTTAGCGTGTCTTCCACTTGCTTGTGAGAGAGAACAGGACATCCCGTTCTGTTCAATAGGACCTCCAGCCTGTCTCCAGTGATTTGGATGAGGAACAGAATGTGCTATCCTTCAGGACAGACTTTCAGTTATTTCCTGATGTGGGAGCACATTGTTTCACCTGGGTGTCACAGCCACCAAAGGCCCCACCCAGTCTCTCCTCACTGACTATTCCTGTCTAAGGGGACAAAAACATTGGTTGACCATTGTCTGGGAGTGAAAGAGGCAGAGGAGAAGAAGAGTGCAGATGGTCAACAGACCTGATTCTTTCTGCTAACAGAACCCCAACTAATCACCCCTGTCAGTTGCTCCACAGGACTTCTCACCAGACCTCTAAAAGCCACCAAACTTGGCTAGAAGCAAAGGTGGAACTACATCCACCTTTGCAGAAGTTCTCTTCTGCGTGGGTTTTGGGCTGTGATTTCCTTCTTCAGTCTGACTCCAGCTACTTTCCATCTTTCTGAAGGTCATCAAATGTTTTTGGCCAACTGAAGACTCTTGTTTTTGAGCATGATTTTAAAAACAGTATTTTTGCCATTTCTAGAAGTTTGATGTGAGAGGGAAATGTTACAAGGATTTCTCTAATACTTGTTCTGTATTTTCAATTATTTCTTTAGGCCAGATTACAAAAAATGAGATTCTGAGGCAGAGCATATGAACATTTTTAGGAACCTTGATAGATACTGCCAAATTGCTTTCTAGAAAGATTATAATAATTTATACCACCATCACCAATTCCCTCACTGGAAATTTTGCTCATTGTTTAGAACAAAAAGAGAAGTCAGATATTAAGTAGTCTGACGATTAAAGATTTTTAAAAGTTTTATAAAAGTATAATTGGCATATAATAAACTGCACATAAAGTGTATAATTTAACAAATTCTGACTTATGTATACCTGTCTAACCATTGTGAAACCGTCACCACAATCAAGAGAGAAACTGATCCAACAACCCCCAAAGTGTCTTACGTCCCTTGGCAATCCCCCCACTCCTGCCTGCCTCAGTCTCCCATCCCCAGGTAACCACTGATCTGGTTTCTGTCACTGTGGACTAATTTGCATTTTCTAGAATTTTAAATAAATCGAATCATATGGCATGTATACACCTTCTTCCCTGATCTTGCACTCAGCAAAATTATTTTGAGAGTCATCCATATTGTTGCATGTATCAATAGTTTACTCCTGTTTATTACTGAGTAGTATTCTACTATAAGAATATACCTAATTTATTCACTTTTCTTTTTCTAACTTGGATTATTTTTAATGATTCCACTTTATCTTCTTTATTGGAACTTAACTCTTGTATATATCAACTAGCTTATGGTAAACCTGGTTTCCTTACATGTCGTTCTGGTGCAGTTTCAAGAATCTATTGATGATGTTAAGTACAGACTTACTGTACTTTAAAGATATTATTCCACTGTCTTCTCGCTTGCATTGTTTGAGATTAGAAATACGCTGATATTGTTGCGTTTGTTCCTCTGTACTTAAGCTGCCTCTTTCTCTGGCTGCTTTTAGGATTTTCCTCTTTGTGATTTTTGACAATTTAATTATGATGTGCTTTGTGTAATTTTCTTCATGTGTCTTGGGCTTGGGGTTTCTTGGATCTGTGGTATGGTTGGCAGAATAATGGCCTCCCAACAATGTCTACATTTTAATTCCTGAAACCTACTGTATTAGTTTGCTAGGGCTGCCACAGATAAGGTGGCTTAAACAACAGAAATTTATTCTATCACAGTTCTAGATGTTAGAAATCCAAAATCAAAGTGTTGGTAGGGCCATACTCCCTCTAGGGGAGGATTCATCTTTGCCTCTTCTAGCTTCTGATAGCCCCAGCTGTTCTTTATCTTGTGGCAGCATAACTCCAATCTCCAAAGATGGCCATCTTTCCTCTGTGTCTGTGTCTTCACACTGTGTCCCCCTTTCTTTATGTCTGTCTTCACTAAGGATATAAATCATATTGGATTAAGGACCCACCCTACTCCAGCACAACCTCATTTTAATTTACATCTTAGTTTTATCTGCAAAGACCCTATTTCCAAATAAGGTCACATACACAAGTATCACTGGTTAAGACTTCAATATATCTTTTGGGGGAAAACAATTCACCCCATTATAACCGTGAATAAGTTAACTTAAATTGCAAAATGAACTTTGCATACGCGATTAGATTAAGGATCTTGAGATGGTAATATTATCCTGGATTATCTAAGTGGACCCAATATAATCACAAGGGTCCATATAAGAAGAAAGCAGGAAGACCAGTGTCAGAGATGTAACAATTGGCTTGCAGACACAAGCCAATTATAAGCAGCCTCTAGAAGCTGGAAAAAGCAAGGAACAGATTTTCCCTAGAGCCTCCAGAAGGAATGCTGCTCTGCTGATAACTTTATTGAATCCTTTAGATTCATTTAAGACTTCTGACTTCTAGAACTATAAGATAATAAACTTATGTCATTTTAAGCCACTAAGTGTGTGGTTATTTGTTATAGCAACTACAGGAAACTAATATACGTGGGTTTATAGTTTTCATCAAACTTTCTTCAAATATTTTTTTATCTTTCCCCCATCTCCTCAGGGACTAATTACATAGGTATCTATTAGGCCTCTTGAAGTCCCACAGCTCACTGATGCTCTGTTTATTTTTTTAATTCTTTTTTCTCTCTGTTTCATTTTTCATAGTTTCTATTGCTGTCTTCAAATTAACTAATCTTTTCTTTGTAGTGTATAATCTGCTATTAATCCTATCCAATAGGATTTTTTCCCAATAATTATTCCCATAATTTTTATCCAATAATTTTTCACCTCATACAATGTAGCTTTTACATCTAGAAGCTTGATTTGAGCTTTTTAAAAAACATCTTCCATGTCTCTACTTTACTTTTTGAACATGTGGAATGCAGTTATAATAATTATTTTAATACCCTTGTCTGCTAATTCCCACATCTGTATCAATTCTAGGTCAATTTTGATTGTGTTTTAATTGTATTTTCCTGCTTTTTTACATGCTTGGTAATGTTTTATTAGATCCAGTCACTGTGGATTTTACTTTGCTTGATGTTGGATATTTTTATATTCCTATAAATATTTTTGAGCTTTATTTGGGAACACAATTAAATTATAAGGAACCAATTTGGTCCTTTTTGTTCTTCTTTTCAAGAAGTGTTAGGAAAGACCAGAGCAGCATTTAGCCTAGGGTTAACTTTTTCCTACCACTGAGACAAGACGTTTCTGTGTACTCTTACCTAATGCTCCATGAATTATAAGTCTCTACAATCTGGCTGGTGGAAACAGGCATTATTCCTGGCCCAGTGTAAGCACCCCAGATTATTCTTTCTAATGCTTTTGGACAGTTTTTGAGCTGATGTCCACTGTAGTTTCATATATCATATCTTTGTTTTGAGTAGACAGGTAAATCCAATCTCTTTCAATTCATCTTGACAGAAGTAAAACTAAACTTCGTTTAGTGGGAGAAGCCTTTTTTCAAATAACACCACTATTTAACACGATTAAAAAGCAAAGCTCCTATGATTGAAAATGAGGTAAAGGTTTGATATGCTGAGGAAACCTACCCATGTAGCTTCTTTGATGCTCTCAGATGCTCCTAAGAACTCTCCCCTGGTTCTTAGAAATTTACAAGGCCCAATTTTAAAAACACTAGATCTAGTCAAACCTTTCCATTTTATACTCGATGCATCTGAGATCCAGAATGGTTAAGTCACTTGACCAAGGTCACACAGCTAAAACCTAAGTCATAAGATAAAAAGGAATAATGATCGCATACAAGTAAAGGCCTCAAGAATGGTAGCAATTACTAAGTGTGTCCTTGTATTTTTAAATTTCCAAAAGTCTGTGATAGTGACAGAAAAAGAGGGAAAGACTATAAGTTTACAAAAGGATCTATTGCTAAAGGTCCCAGTTATGCCTTCCTTTGCAAATCAAATTCATTTCCTGAAGCCCCATCTCTTGGGGAAGGTTCTCATGGCTCCGGCTCCAGCTCAGCTCAGCTCAGCTCAGCTCAGCTCAGCTCACAGAGCTCTGGCAAAGGCCAAACTCCTGAAGACTAGAACCCAGATTCTGAATCATGGACAAATGTTCTGTCCACTATTCCCATCACCTCCCTTCACTGATAAAATTCTGGAATCCAGTGAAACTTAATCTTTGCTTTTCATCAAAAATTTAAAAAGAGATTAATCCAGAAAAATGTATCCATGATTGTTGGCAAAATTTCCTGTGAGCACGAAGGAAATCTCACTCCCTTACTAAGACAACACAGATTCCATTTTGCCTTGAACTTCATGCAGTAGAGTGTGATGTGATGATGTATAGGAAGCAAGCTATAGAGTGTGATGTGATGGTGTTTAGGAAGAAAGTTGATCTAATAGGAATGAAGATTCTAGGTCCCCACTGAAAATAACAAAATAGGAAAAACACGGGTGTCAAGGGCTCTAAATCAGACACTGACATACTGGATGAGTCTGGATTTGCCACTTAATGAATCTTAAATTCCTTGTCTTTAAACAGTATTCACAGAACCTGTTCCAGCTTGCTTCCCAGAGAATCTGGGAGCTATAAGTGGATTTAAACACAATTTGTAAATCACTTAGAGCTCCTTGGAGATAAGATGATATATAAATATGATGTTAAACTACAATGTTAAACATATTTAAATATGGTTAGTCATACTTAAGTATGCTAACCATACTTAAATATTTACAGTACTACCATTGAAAGAGATTGTCTGCAAAATTCTTAGTGGTTTTTTCCAATTAATTTTCCAAATGATAGAGAATTACTCTGGAGTTTTGCTATACTGCAATCTACTACAGAACCTGAGATACATTCAGGATTCTTTTCATATCAATGAGAACTGAAAGAATTTCAACACAACATGGCCACTCCCACACCACACCGCAGTATGTCCTCAGAGGCAGCACCAATAAGGAGAGTTAAGTATCTTTCTTGAGAATTTAGTCTTGTCACTTTGCCCAATATTAAATACAAAAATTACCATGTAGTTTGATTAATTTTTAGGTTCTAATTGTTATTTTTGATATGTATATGCAAATTCAGCACTCAAAAGAAGGTTTATTTCACCTAAAGCTGTGCCTTCAGTTTAGGGTGGCAAGATGTCATTAGGAGGGGGGTGACTTCATGATTTGAACTGCAAGGCTGCTGCTTATGGCTATCCTGGTATGAATGAGCCCTTGAGAACTGTGCTGTGTGCAATCTTCTCCATCATACATATCCTCCCTCATTCTACTTTTGTACTAGAAGAAAACAGAGAATTAGGAAAGAGAATGTGGGAATTGAGGAAATAGGAGAATATGAGGAAGCCAGAAAACAGAATTCCTCCAAAAGATATGCGTGCACAGGTAATAGATCTGTTATGTATTCTATATCCATGGATTTATATACAAAATATATTACATTTACCTACATAAACATGTTACATTTACATATAAAATATTTAACACATGTACATTGTACAGACACATTTTTGAGTATGCATTATATAGTACTAAACATATAATAGGCACTCCATAAATATTTCAAATAAATCAATGTAAATATACTTACTGTCATAGCTGCACACTGTGGCAATTAAACCAAGATGAATTGCTGCTAATTTTCTTCAGGATGAAGACAGACAGTTGTTCATTTTTATCCAGCCAGAAATGGTGTACCAGGTTCAGAAGACTCCAGAAGAACTCAACCTAGAGTCATAAGCATAACCATTAAGTGTGACCTAATCAGCACAAATTAACTGAATTCCCTGTTACATGTACCAGAAACTGTTTAATTCTAAAAATCCTGTTCCTGAAACTAAAGCAAAGACTGTTGTTTTGCCTTTTCCCTATGGTCATAGGTAAGCTCCACTTTCTAAGAACTGCCATCATGGAATGGAGGAAGGGGTATTTGTCTAAGAATCAAAAGACCTGCTCTCCAAGCCCAGCTCTGAAAGAAACGAGCTGAGGGCACTTGTTCCAGCCCCTTCTCTTCAGATCTTAACTGCTTAATGTGTAAACTGCATATTGGATTTAATAATCCATATGGCCCCTGTGAGCTATACATAAATTTATTTTTTGAATTTACTTACATCTGACTGTCAAATCAAGTTTAATAAAATAGAGAATTAGGGCTAAAGGGTAAAAGGAAAATGAAAATATGCTAATGGTAATGGTTAACATAATTGCCAATTAAATTTATATTTGGCTCTGAGAAGTTAGAGAAAAAAATCACAAATTTTTCACAACTTCATTTTTAGAAAGGGAGAAACTTACCTTTTTCTTGAGTTATAACCTTCTATAGTTATAATCCCTGCCATAGCTGAGAAGATAAATTGTAACCCTAGGTTCATAAATCTTCCCCAAGCAAGAAACCTCTCTGTATATTCTCCTAGGTAGACTGACCATTCAAACGGTACCATTTTTCATAGGTAGTGAAATGTCACCGCAAGGTCACTGGGTACTGGTACAATTGAGGAAATCAGAACCCAGGAGCATTGAAAACTATTTCAGAGGCCACCTAGCTAGCCATGAACTGCAGAGACATTAAACACTAAAGAGCTCCTGACCTGAGGTCAGCGCCGAGTTTTAGTTAGCAGGTCCCTGACCGTGGAGGGGCAACCCGGCTGCGGTCTTCTGGAGTGTATGCGTGTCCCATTCCTTTCTCCATAGCTCAGGTTGAATTCACTTCCTCTTCTGCGCAGAAGCTTCCTCCGGGCAGCGTCCCAACCAGGCGGAAGCATCAGCACGGCCCAGGTGTTAAAGGAGACCTTGATTGGACACGTTGCAAATTAAGGGCTGGGGAAACATCTGGTTCAGTGGTTATAGGATGGTCCCCCAAAAACCTCAGACACAACTCAGGCCATCAACTCCCCTCTTAAGGCATCCTATAGCCCTGAGAAGGTGCTTCCAGGGACTGAGGTCGCCAAAAACAATGCTTACAGAGAACACCTAATAATAACAAATTCGAACAGCAGATTGTAGGAACAGTTCTCTCATTTCCTGGTTTCCAAGAAGACTCCTGAGACTCCCCACTGCAAGAATGGATATTCGCTGGCCCTTCCTCTGATCTCAGTGGGGAAAATGTCTGGGAAGGAGCGATGGCACTACGCTGAAAAGAGATTTTTTTTTTTTAAGCTCGAAATTACTTTACTGTCAGTTTTTCCCATGCCCCACCCAAGTCTTTTTCCCCATTAGCCTGCGGGGACAACATTTCTAATAAGCCTCCGAAAATCATCATTTTACTTCTACAGTGTCTGTACAGGGTCTTAGAAATAAAAGGAACCTTAAGAAGTATGTGTGGCCACTAGAACAGCAAAATAATTATGTCATAGCTTGTTAGTGGAAAGTTTAGGAATAGGCCTTGGCTATCTCAACTCCTCATTAGGCCATTTTCCTTTCGTTCATCTTTTTTCAACAAACATTTATGGCATGCGTGCAAAGGCAAAAGGAAACAGCCATGCTCTGGCTTGGAAAACTATGAGAAGTAGCACTCATGCTTTCTGCTCACTGTCATTAGACAAAGCAAGCCACTGGCCCTGCTCTAGTTCAAGAAGCAAGGTTGAATTATCCTCTCATACGAAAAGCATCAACTGTTTGTGAACAGTAAGACAGTCCTCCACAGGATCTCAGGATCCACCCAGTTTCACCTTGGTTTCACCCAGTTTAGTTAAGGAGCTAGGACTCCAAAAGATTAATGGTCCAATGATAAGAATGCAGTCACAACTCCTCATTCCTCAACCAAAACTAGAGACACTCTGAACACATGGGTACCAATCAATGAGAGCACCAGACAGGAGAGCTCTCTGGAAAGTCTTTGAAAAGAATACATTTTCCATCCCTAGGAATTCAAGGACATATATACACATATATACACAAATATTCAGCAAGATGGGTGTATAAGTTTGTGAGGAGGAAACATATCACTATGATGGTGTCTGCTCTTGCCCTCCCTCCAGTATTCTACATCCTGGAGCCAGAATCATCTTTTAAAATAGAAATCTGATTGTATTTGCCCATCCCTTCTTCCACTTTCCCATGCACAACTTTCCGTTGCTTAAAATATTATCAGTGGCTTTCCATTGTTTTTACTCTAAAGATTAGAATTCTAATGAATGGTTCTGTGTTCCCTCTGTCCCGGGCACACTGGCCTTTTTCAGATTTTCAGGATCACCAAGCTTCACTCATCCACAGAGCAATTCCACATGCTATTCCTGTTGTCTGGAAAGACTCTTCTCTCTTCATCCAGGTAAATTCTACTCTGTTTAGATCATGGCCTGCCATTGCCTTCAGAAAGTTTTCCTCCACCTTCTGACCAAGCCAGTCTTTCTAGATTATTCTCACAACAGATGTTTTTGAATACCTGCTAAGTACCAGGCATTGTCTTAGTTGCTGGGAACATAAAAGAAACAATTGATATGGCAGGGAGGGACAATAAACATTAAATGTGAACCCTGTCAGGTATTATAAGCATTACGAACCACAAATAAACAGGGTAAATGGCAAAAGGACTGGAGCACTCTTTTAGATAAAGTTGTCAATACCTCCCTAAATGATGAGGTGCTTAACAGAACCCCAAATGAAGTGAAGGACCAAGTAATGATGTTAAAAACAAAATGTTCCAGGAACAAGCACAAAGGCCTTAAAGGCAGAGTGTTGAAGGAACAGCCGTAGGTTTATTTCCATACTGTGTATTTTATCTTAGTACTTGTCACAGTTGCAATTAAAAACATTCATTTGTATTTTGTGATTAATGCTCATTGTTCTTCTAATTGTTACTTCTAATGACATAAGGATGGGAACTATGCCCATCTTTTTGCTTAGCATTGAACATTGACTCTCCTGTGTGCTGCCTGATGCCTGGCACACAGTAGATCTTTGATAAACACTTGTAGAATGAATGAAAAAACGATGACTAAATGAATGAATAATAAAGCTGATCTCCAGATGACCGCATTTGGTAGATGTTGTCTGTGCCCCACTCATATGCCCTCAGAATTTACCTATAAATGCTCAAAGCTATTTACCCTACAAATCTCTGCCTAAGAACTTTTTTTCTGACCAAGATAGCATGCATAGCCAATGGGTTTCAGAGAATTAATGTCCCCAGAAACATCCCTCTACTAATGCCAGATGGAGAATCAGAGCATAGATCCCAGTTTCCTCAGACCTTAAATGGGATAACTCTTAGGCATATGTATAAGGAAATAATTCTTAAGTGTTCCTCAACCCTGGGCATTTTTGCCACCCGGGGGACATTTGGAAATACGTGGAGTTGTTTTGGGTTGTCACAGCTTGGGGGTGGGGGAGAGTATTCTACTTGCATTCAGTGCGCAGAGGCCAGGGATGCTGCTGACAATACATGACAATACACAGGACAGTCCCCTATAACAAAAAATTATCCATCCCAAAATGTCAACAGTGCTGAAGCTGAGAAAACCTGCTCTAAGTTGTATGTTCTACACAGTCTCCTAGAGTAGCTAGCAGAACTGACCTTCAGTTACCCATGGTGGCAGCTGGTTTGATAACACCATTTACTGGCTTCCTTCCCTTCCCTGTCCCACTTCTTCCCCCCCTAGTGGTGTTCCCTGGGATCACCTCACAAATAAACTACTTGCCCTCAATTACTTGTTTCAGGGTTGGCTTCTGGCCAAACCCAAACCATAAAATGTCCCTTGTACCTCTCAGCAAGCAGTCTCTCTTCTTCATTGGCTGTATAATAAGCCATAGGGCTAGCCTAAGATACCACAAGGAGTAAGCAAGTGACACTGGCTTCTGGAAATGGCAGCAGCTCTTAAAGAAAGGCTGTGCCACCTGATAATGTGTCTTATTTGGGAAAAGAAGCTCTCTTCTCACTGCTACTCTTGGAGAATCACTCTGTTTGGATAATTACCTGGCCTAAGGTGGTGGAAAGGAGAAAGAATGCTAGAGCAGGAAATAGAAGCTTGGTTTGAATCTTGCCTCTGCTGCTACCTGGATCCTTCCCCTGGTCAAGTCCCTAATTTGTCTTGTACTCAGTTTCCCCATCTTAAAATGAGTTTGTTGGGTGGGATGATTGCTGAGGATTCCTTGAGCTCTAGCATTCTACAATTGTAAGAAAAAATTCATTCACCTTCCACACCCTTCCACCGTGACCCAAGCACTGTCTGCTCTGCTCAGAGGCCTCTTCCCTCCTGCCTTCCCAGAGCAGCACTCCACATGGCAGGCCTGTCTTCCCCTCGCCTCTTTTGTTAACACTTATCTCATCCACATGCTTGCAGTTCAGTTCAGCTCTTAAAAACTGGCATGTCTTTGTGCCTCATTTCCTAGAGGTAAACCAAGGCACAAAAACGTTTGCTCACTCTCTCAAGGTTGCACAGTTGCAAAAGTCACTCTAAATCCATGACCCACTGCCATCCTCACCCTCACTTCAATAACTGGACAAATGTGCCTGAGCGTGCACTGGTATGGCAAGGAAAAAAATTTTTAACCCTTTCTTTTATTTAGCAGAAATAGAGAACGGCATGCTCTGATTGAGAATTACCGAGCACAAGCTGCAGAGACGATCCATTCTCGAAGAATTAGAAAACAAAAGCCCACAGACTTTGAAATCCACACTGCATATATTTTCTTGAAGGTTCCAAAAGCATTTCAGGATGGCAAAAGTAACAATAATGCCTGCCATTGGTTTAGCTTCATGTCACAGTCTCAGTTTTCAAAAGGTTCACATTGTATTCAGAAGAGCTGGGCATGTAATTTCAGTGAAGCTGCAAGAATTGGTCAAGGCTGTAGAATTTGGAGAAAAGAATTATTGCTTTGTCTTCTCCTAATGAGAAAATAAGCATATTTTTCCTCTTATTTATTTTTGACAAAAACAGAGTTATTTAATAGTGGACAAACATCCAAAGTAAATGGTTTTATAAAGAAGTCCTAAATATTTTATTACTAAAGTAACATACATTCATTTAAAATTTTTTCAATTATAAAAAAGTAAACAAAACAAAAAGCATGAAAATAAAATTAAAATTGCCTGTAATTCCACACCTAGAGGCAACCACATTGTTTATATTTTCATGTATTTCCTTTCAATTTTTCAGACGTTTCTAACAAAACTTGAGTCTTTATTGTCTAATATATACATAATTTTTTAATAAATTTATTTATTTAAATTAGTTTCAAGTATACAATACATTGGTTAGACATCTATAATGTTCATAAAACGATCCCCCCAATTGCTCCCTCCCTCTCCTGGCCCTTCACTTAGCCATCGTATTAATGCTAACCACATTCTCTCTTCCTTGCTTCCCATGCCCAACTATCAACTACTAATTTTAATATGTACACAATTTTTGAATCTTGCCTTTTTCACTTCTCACTGTATCATGAGCATTTAAGCAAAGATTCTGATTTGTTTAACCATTGCATAATACTCCATTTCCCAGTCTACATAAATTAATTTAACCAAGCTCTCATTGCCAGATTCTTAGGTTGAAACCAATTTCTCAACTTCTACAGAAATCTCCCCGAATCTCCAATAGATTCCAAGAAACAAAATCACTGGGTCAAATGAAATTAAGGTTTAGAGGAGGTTTAAAAGCAGTAAAGGCCAGGAATTGTTTAGTACTTTTTCTTTTATTATTTTCTTTTCTATTTTTCCCAGTCTTATATTGAGATATAATTGACAAACTAATTACCACAATAAGTTTAGTTAGTACCCATCATCTCATGTGGATACAATAAAAAAAAGCAAAAAAAAGAAAGATAACAAAATATTTTTTTCTTGTGATGAGAACTCAAGATTTACTCTAAAGACTTTTATACAGATCATACAGCAATGATCATATCATATATAGTTGTCATATTGCATCTTCCATCCCTAGTACCTATTCACTTTGAAACTGGAAATTCGTATCTTTGGGCCACCTTTCTCCAATTCCCCTCTCCCAATTCCCCTACCCTCTTCCTCTGGTAACTACAAACCTGATCTCTTTTTCTATGAATTTCGAAGTTTTTTTCTTTTTAGTTTTCACATAATAAATGAGGTTATATAGTGTTTGTCATCCTCTGTCTGACTTATTTCACTTAGTATAATGCCTTCAAGATCCACTGATGTCGTGAATAGCAAGATTTCCTTGTTTTTGTGTGTGTGCGTGGCTGAATAATATTTCATTTATATATATGTATACATTTATATATATACATACATACACTATACATATATATACACACAATATAAATAAATAAATATACACACACACACACACAAACACACACACACACACATACATTGACAGACACCTGGGTTGTTTTTATATCTTGGATATTGTAAATAATGCTGCAATCTCCTTCATTCTTAACTTGCTGAGCACAGATTAACCTAATACTGGTCTGATGCACAGATTTCACTATAATTCTTCATCCTCACCCCAAGATCTTACTTTGGAGTTATGATCTCTTTGAACAACAGGTTTTTAGGAAGACTTTAGCATCAATGTTTTTAGAGGAAAGGATTTCTGGGATAATACTTATATCCTATATCCTGATCTGGGTAAAGGTTACATAGGTGTATTCGGTTTGGAAAAATTCATTAAGCTCTACACTTATGATTTGCACATTTTTTTAATTTTTCTCTTGCATTGAACTTGTTTGCCGAGCTTTTTTTAAATTTTATTTTATTATTAGTTTCAAGTATACAGTAAACTATTTACATAGTTTATAAAATGATTCCCCTAATTGCTCTTTCTCTCCTCTGGCTCTTCACCTAGCCATTACATTACTGCTGACTGCATTCCCTATGCCATGCTCCCCACCCCCATGACCTTCTATCAACTACTAATTTGTACTTCTTTAACCCTTTACCCCATTTTCTCAGTCCCCAAACCCTCCCCCTGGCCATCACCAGATTGTCCTCTATATTTGTAAGTCATTTTTGATTAGTTTGTTCTTTTCGTTCCCTTTTCTTTATATCCTCTTCAACACTTGTTGTTCTTTGATTTATTGATGATAGCCATTCTGACAGGTGTGAGGTGATATCTCATTGTGGTTTTTCTCTGATGATTAGGGACCTTGAGCATCTTTTCATATGTCTATTGGCCATCTGTATTTCCTCTTTGGAAAAATATCTGTTCAGGTCTTCTGTCCGTTTCTTAATTGGATTGGTTTTTGTTGTTGTTGTTGTTGAATTGTATGAGTTCTTTACATACTTTGGATATTAACCTCTTATCAGATCGTATCATAAGCAAATATCTTCTCCCATTCGGTCAGTTGTCTTTTTGTTTTCTTGATGGTTTCCTTTGCTGTACAAAAACTTTTTAGTTTGACATAGTCCCATTGTTTATTTTTTCTTATTTCCCTTGATTTGCAATTTTATGTATGTTTGTTATTATTCAATAAAAAGTATGTTTAGAAAAAAGTTTTTAATGCTTCCTGAAGTCATTAACTATGAATTTCTTCAAGGAAGTCTTCAAAAGCCATGAAGATTTGGCTATAATACTGTTTGAAAACCATTAGGTGTTTTTTTAGATGTAAAGAATTATTATCATCACTTAAGTAAAGACATTCATGCTAACATGTGAATGAGGCAATGCTCTCAGAGGGTATTTTTATTTTATAATCAAATTAAGTAATTTTGAATTTAGTGAGCTGACAGGTAGAGGGACAACACTTTTGGAGAGGAAGGTTCTTTTCTGTTCACACCTCCCTTGGCTCCCTCACCCCAAAAATAAGGTTCATGTCATCAAGTCACTCAGACTCTAGTTTTGAATCTAGAATTCTAAATTCAAAATTACCTAGGGCACACACTTTGGCAAGTTCATCAACACCTGGAGCTCACCTATAAAATGGAACTTCATTCTCCCTGAGCAAAGTCAATGCATAAGGCTGGGAAGGTTTTTCACTGCACAAGGACAGACACTTAGCTAACACGTCTAGTGAGGGATGACATCCAGTGCTTGCCAGGTTATGCATCCTGGCTGTGGGCTGTCCTCTCCCAGAGGAAGGAGGACCTTTTTCTAATTTAGTCAAAAATGGCAAAATGTTATGCCTCTGAAGACCTCACTACTAACATTGTGATTTAGGTACATGAATCCATGCTGCCCCCTCAGATGCTCCATCTCCCCTACTTTCAGGCCACGCCCTGTGGTTTGACTAGGTTGATCCACTATGACATACAGGGGGGTTAACTTTACTTCTAAGACAAGCCCTGTTAACTTTCTGCTCTGGACATGATTCCCAGGAATCCCAGGGCTCTGGACATTGAGGATGGCTATTTTATGTGTCAACTTGGGTAAGCTAACGTACTAAATCGTTTGTTCAAACAGCAGCCTAGATGTTGCTATGGAGGTATTTTAAACATGTGATTAACATTAACAACCAGTAAACTTTAAGTAAAGCAGGTTGTCCTTTATAATGTGGGTGGGCCTCGTTTAATCAGTTGAAGAGCTTAAGAGCAAAGACTGAGGTTTCCTAAAGAAGGAATTATGCCTCCAGTCTGTAACATAGAAACCCTACCCGAGTTTCCATCCTGCTGGCCAGCCCTACAGATTTCAGACTTGTTAGCCACCATAACTTCATGAACCAACTCTCTCTCTCTCTCCCTCCCTCTCCCTCCCTCTGTTTACACACATATACACACACTCACACACACACACCAATATGATACATATAGATCCTGTTGATTCCAGTCTCTAAAGAATACTGACGAATACAGTTTCTGAGAACTGCAGCCTCTCAAGTGGAGCAAGACTTGCTGAGAAACCCCCACACCATCATAATGCTTCTCATTGGAAGAGGCATCCAGGAGCACAGTCATTTTTGGCAATCCAAAAAACGAAGTCGGAAACCTACAAATGCAGAAACCTCATTTTAGCATTCATGTTAGAGGCCTTTGTAAAGCTTTTAGTTATAAATACAAGCTCAGAACAGGTCATTTTAAGAAAACACCCACATACAAAGGGTAAGGTTTTGCGGGTCAGGATCTTAAAGTAATTTCTTGACCATTTTTAATCCTTTAAAAAGTGCTTTTACATGCATGATTTGACTTGATCTGGTGGTACCTCCCGGGAATATAGTCATGAACTCAATTCTCATTCAATTCTGTTTTTTTGAGATAAATAGAATAAACAGGAAAAGCAGGCTGTGTTCTGCCACTAGAGACCAAAGGAGTTTCCCCGATCTCTGGGCATTATGCGTTTTAAATAATCCATGTCATTCAGCAGATACTAAAAGCAAAGTGAATGTCTAAAAATAGTTCAAACAAGAAATCTTCCCTTGATTTTCATGAGCAGGCCCAGAGTTTGAGCTGGCATGTAAAGTCTACCAAAAAAAAATCTATTTGAAATTGCAATCAATCATTTTCTTTCCTCCCTTCCCTGCCGCCTTAATGTTCCTGGCAAATTAATCTGAAGAACTCTGCCCAACCATCTCATTTTCTCTGTGCACACACCCCATAGACACATAGAAGCAGATCACTATCACCCTGGGTGCAGTCATGGACCAAATGTAATTTTCACCTTCTCTAGCTTCATACTATCTCATTCTGGCTGTCAGTCTATCCTTCACATCTTGCTGAAAGATATCCTTCACATATTTTTAGCACCCTTTCCTTTCAGGTCTACCTTTCTCCTGTAAGAATGTTCTTAACAAGGGGATAGATAGTTGCCTTCCAGCTTTTTTTGCCATCAACAGTTGATATTCACTCAGAGGGAAAGTTCTTAGGAAGCCTTGGTAGAATAGCCCATCATCTGCTATGTCTGCCAAGGATGAAGATGAGGAAGAAGATGAAGGAAAAGAAGGGATGTGAGGAGAAGAAAGTGGCAGTATAGAAGCAAAGATATCTGCAAATTTTTTGCAGGTCAGATCTGAGTCTTACTCATCTTTAAATCCTTGACTCATAACATTATGACTAGCACATAGCAAGTGCTGCTTCAATGTTAGGAAAATTAAATAATGTAAAGGAAGTGAACAGAAATGAAAAAGAATGAAGTACGCAGAAAGAAGGAAAGAGAAAGAATTAATTTATTCCTGGAAATATGAGAAGATGGTAAAGAAAACAGTTTCTGGAGTTAAAATGATTCGTTTCAATCTCGATTCTGGAACTCTCTAGCTGTGTCACCTTAGGCACTTTTGTTAAGCTTTCTTGACTTCAATTTCCTCATCAGTAAAATGAGGATTTATTATAGAACCTACTTCATTGGGTTGTGCGAGGATTAAATATAGTAATACATTTAAATAATACTCCACAAGTGTTAGTTACTATCATTTTCTTCATCATCATTTTCTTCACTATCATCATGGTAAAGGACACCATCTACTAAAGTCACTATTATCCATTGATCTTGAATCTAGGTCTCTCGTCCTAGAAATATCTTGATTTGGTACCCAGGAAAAAGTTAAGCCATCTGTTTTGTGGATGCCCGTTGGCTGTGACTCAGGAGATTTACCATATTGATTTCATGTTTCGACAGTGCTTCGGGACGTGGTGGAGTACATTAAGAACCTCTGTTGAATTGTGATATTTTAATTAATTAATTTAACATTTCTTCTAGATATTCAAAGCATAACCTAAGAATGTGAAGCGGATGCATCTTTCATCATGGTATTAATCGTATTACAGTGAATTTTACTCCCTGGGTTTACAATGGAATGTTCCCTTACATCCCAGAATATTTTGAACAGCCAAACTGGCACAAGCTTGGCAGGGACTCAGGGCTCACAGATGCTCACTCACCTGACAAGCAATCACCTTTCACTGGCAAAAAGGAATTCCCTTCCGATGACAGATGTACTTCAGGGACACTCCTGCTGGGCTGGGCCCTGTCTCATAACCACTCAGGAGAACTAACCCAACAAGCTTTCTTAATTAGTAGGTAAACATCAGTCTCAGCCTATTCATCCGTATCCTCAAGAAAATGAATGCAGAGGGGTGAGGGAGTTTTCTAGGGAAGACCAGAGGTAAGAAAGACTAGAAGAAGGCATTAGGATCTATGTCTTAGTCCCATGCCTACCCACCGTTTTTTCTCTCCCAGTCATTGACTCACCCACCTAACAGTAACATATATATTAAAAAATAAATAAATAATTGGTGTTGGATCACCAATTATAAACTTGACTTACAAAATTACTACCCTAGGGTTATCAATTTTTTATAGGTCTTTGGCCCTCTTCTTCCCTTTCTTATTCCATGGAGTTATTCTAATCATATACCCTTTCACCTAGATCACAATCATAATCCTGATAATCAAGATTTTTTTTTTAGTGAAAGAAAAAACACAAAGTTCATAGATTGCAGAAGACACGTTGTTGTTAGTGTTTGATGTTAACAAACCTTTCTCCAAATCTGTGATTCTTATCACTCCAGTAGTCTCTTTCTTTGAAACTCCAGGAATGAAGCTGTGAATGACAGCAGCTCATCTCAATTGCACATAATAATTATGACAGCCTTTATATCTGACAAGTTAAATTCACAAGCAAGAACTTTATTTCCATTTACAAGAGTCTTTAAAAAATGCTACTCAATAAAGAGTAGCATAACAAGAAAGAATTTTCCTCTAGCATAGACTGACAAGAGAGAAGCTTAAAAAGAAGTCACAGTCTCCAGAGTATATCCTGTTTACCTGAGGCTAACACTTGGTCAGTCGATCTGTAATTCACAAGCTGTGAATTCTCCTAAAACGCCTGTCCTTCTTCACAGTGCTGGACATGCTCAGATTTGTGTCACAGTTTGAAAGGCTATCTCGGTTCATTAGGAGAAGAGCCCTTGATAGTTCTCTGGCCCCTTTGGCCATGTGAGGAAACAATAGAATATGACTGTCTACGAACCAGGACAGGTGGCTCAAACAACAAACATTTATTTCTCACTGTTCTGGAGGCTGGAAGTCCAGATCAAGGCACTGGCAGATTCAGAGTCTGGTGAGGACCCAACTCCTGGTTCGTAGACAGTCATCTTCTATTGTTTCCTCACATGGCCAAAGGGGCCAGAGAACTATCAGGGGCTCTTCTCCAAAGGTGTTAATCTCATTCAGGAGGGCTCCACTCTCATGACCTAATCACTTCTCAAAGGCCTCTCCTCCTAATGCCATCATATTGAGGGATAGATTTCAACATATGAATTTTGGGGGACATGAATATTTAGTCCATCACAAAGACTGAGTCCCCAGACATGTGAGTGTTGGGTGAACTTGAGCAGTTCACTAAAATTTACTGTTGCCTTGTTCTTTCCATCTGTGGAATGGAGATACAATCCACTTCATAGCACTGTTATGAGGAACAAATGACTTCATGTGTGAAGGCATCTAGTAAACTGGTGAGATAACATTTAGCTAGAGCAATTAGAAAGGCATCATGGCAGAGTGAGGCTTCAAAATGAGTCTTAAAAAGGAGCAGGGTCTCGATAGGTAAAGAGAAGGCGAACAAGTTGGCAGGTAATGATCATGAGAGCAACAAAGACAATATGTACAGGTGCAAGGGGTGAATTAGACCAATGAAGGCCAGGCAGAGTGCTGGAGTCATGGTAAATAGGCCTTGCTTTAGTCCTTCTTTTCAGATGTTCAAAAGGATACTGGGATTAATATTTTACAAAATAATATTTTGCATAAAAGTTTGATAAAATCATAAACCACAAAATACTAATTTTCCATAAGACATGCATGTTCCTACTCAATTTTATTCTTGACAATCAATCTTCCTTGCAATTATGCAGCCTCTAATCAGTCCCTTGAGTCACTAAACCAGAGGGTCTCAAATTCTGTTCCCCAGGCCAGCAGCATCAGCATCACCTGGTATGGTGTAGGCAGAATCATGGGCTCCCAAACATGTCCACGTCCTAATCCATGGGATCTGTAAATATATCATGTTCCATGGCAAGATGGAATTAAGTTTGCATATGAAATTAAGGCTGCTAATCAACTTACTTTAAAATAAGGAGATTATTCAGTTGAGCATAATATAATCACGACATATCAGGACATAGGGAAGCAGAAGAGTTAAACTATAAAAATGATGTCATGAGAAAGACTCAATCAGTCATTGCTGGCTTTGAAGATGAAAGGGGAGCAGGGGCCCAGGAATGCAGGTCGCCTCTAGAAGCTGGAAAATGCAAGGAATGGTTTCTCTCCTAGAGCCTCTACAGAACCCTGCCGCCACATTGATTTTAGCCCAGTGTGACCCATTTTAGACTTCTGTCCTCCAGACCTATAAGATAATAAATTTGTGTTGTTTTAAGCCTCTAAATTTGTGGCAATTTGTTATAGCAGCATTAGAAAACTAATACACCTGGAAAGTTGTTTAAAAAGCAAATTTTTCGGCCACATCTCAGACCTACTAAATCAGAAAATATGAGGGCGGGGCCCAGGAGTCTGTCTTTAAACAAGCCTGGAGGTGATTCCGCTGCACATTGAGGTTTGGGAGCCACTCACTACACTAAGCAATCACAATTATTTCCCTGAAGCAAACACATTCAGACATAGATCCTCACGAAAACTCAACACTGACAATTAGTGACGTGATTAACCATGATAAAATCTACCAGTGTCATGTCCTGACTTGACAAGCGTAAAATAGGAAACCCAACCAAATCATTAGTGATTCAGTTTTCTTCCAGGCTCAGGGTCCTCATTTGGAACTCCAGAGAGGAATGTGCTCTAGTCCCCAAACCTATCCTAGAAGCAGTTTTTTCAATTCGTTTCCAATTCCAGCTGCACTTTTGTTAAGGGTGAAGTTATCTGCCTCATTTGCACTAAACTTAAGTAGTGGGGAGGACATGTGGGTGGGTGAGGATTTATGATGACCCATTCCAGGAAGGACAGACAGATTTGATTTCATAGACGCATAGACACAGAGAGGTGAGGATTTTATAGACCATGAAGCTGGTTCCTCCATCTTGAGTGTAGGTCCTGCTCACTCTACCACCACAGCATTGCCACCAAGTGGTTGGTTAGCCTCAACTTGAATATCTCCACAGATGAAGACCTCACTACCTACCATAGCAAACTATTACATTTTGAGAGAGTTTTAATCAAGACCTAAAATCCCTTCATCTTGCAGCTGGTTTGCTTTGGACCTCATGAATGATTTCATTTTGGCCTACACTGACTTCTTTGAAGTCTCAGGTACACGCATATGAAGACTGAAACACGGCTAGGTTGCAGCTTCCACTGCATACACTGGCTTATTTTCTCAGCACTATTTGCCTCTACTGACCTCAAAGGGAGGCATGTGTGTAAGCTGGGCAGGAGGTAGACATGGACCCTGTTAAAGGCAAAGTGCTTTAAAAGCCTTTGATGAAAGGCATTAAGGCTTGAAAGGGTTGTTTCTGAAATATTACACCTCCCTTTTAAGAACTCTTAAGATCTGGAGGGTGATACTCTCTCACCCCAGAAGAATTCAAGCATGAATGTTCTTAGAGCCTCCAGTTAAGAATCCAATTCCATCTCCCCAGATGCTCATTTCCACCAAAATTATCTAGTGGGATGTTTATTTTCGTTTTTTTTTTTTTTTCTTCAAGGAACAAACCAAACCATGTTCCATTATATCTCAGAGTTATATAACCATTTGATAGGTGTTGAAAAATCAAGCCCAAGAGCTCTACTTAATACAAGTAACTATACATACAAAGAAAACCCCAAAGCATTTTCCTATTACTTATTAGTTTATTAATCCAATTGTTTTGTGTATCTATTATGGGCCGGTCACTAAGCTAGTACCAGAATGTGATGATGAACTAACTAGACAGACACAGTATCTGCCCTTTTGGGGCTTGGAGACTCTATTTAAACATCAACTTAGTTATATTCATATGGTCCTGTGGCATTAAAGTTCAGATGCTTCTCTCATTTATAACACTTTAAGAAAATGTGCTTGTTGGATCAAAATGCACCTGGATCCTTGAATCAGATGGCTAAATGATGTTATGTATTATTTTTAGAGAAGGAAATTAAAAACCCGAGACAAAATAGCCCTTGGATTTAATGAATGCTGCATGTTAAATACATAAGAGAATCTCATTTTTAGCCATTGCTATATAGAAATGACTGGTATCAAAGAGAGGCTAATTTAATAGGATGCATTGGCTTTCTCTTTCCTATCCTATGTCTCAATGTTTATTCCATCCACAGAGAGTTCAGATTTGGTGGCCAAAAGCATTGGATATCAACAGTAATTGTGAACCCACAGTATTCCCTGTCACCTCTGCCAATCATTGGGGGCTGCCTCTTCTCATCTACTTTTTAGCAAAAAAGTATGAACTGCCAGCTGTTGTCATGGCATACCCCAAAGTGTTAGCGTTACCCGTGGATTCTCCTACATATCCAATCATGGGATTCAGAAGATGCTTAACATATGTACAAATTGTTCTATAAAAAGAGAGGAGCTGTTCTTCTGAGTCAGGATACTAACAGTGACGGAGACCCACAAAGCATCTTATGGAAGGACAGTTGTTTGCCCTCTTTGATGTGAACTCAAGAAGTCGGATCAGAACTCAAAAAAATAAAAACCTCTCCGTCCCCTCCATAGCCAGCTCCATCAACTGTAAACACATAACCCTTGTAAATTTGTATTTTCAGGGCTTGCCTCAATTCCTAAATAGTGAGAAACAAAAGTATGTGAAATGGAACTTCCTTATATTAAGTTTACCTTTCAATGAATACTTCTTTAGAAATTCAGGACTTGTGAACGCTTCATGATTGCATCCTCCCAGCCTTTACCTTTCTAAAGCGAAAACCACTGACCTCTTCTTTCCTTTTTCACAAATACAGCCCCTGCCTCTTTCCTACCCTTTCTATCTCTTCACCCTCCCGTGTTTATGCTTAGATTCTATTTCTCTTCGCATAGCCTTCTTTTCTGAAGGCATCTTTTCTTTCTTGTGACACAGTGCCTGGGCACAACACAGTTCAAAGTCTGCCAGGGGTGAATCCATCTTTCTCTTCCGCAGTGGTAAGACAATGCTATTCAGTTTCCAACACCCTTAAATGATGACCAGAATTTGTTGGCTTTTTGCAGCCAATGTCTTCATTAGCTCACACGCCCTTTTCTAGGTTGCATCTGGTAATCCACAGCCTATTATTCCACCTGAGTAGTTTTGATTATTTTCCCACAAATTCAAAGTTTTTATCTACTTTGAACAAGAAATTGAAAAATGTGATTATTTTCGTCATTATTCTTTGAGATAACGTCTAGACTAGAAGAAACAATGGCTGATATCCTCTTTAAACAATCTGTCACATCATGGGGATACTCAACATCCCTGTGGGAAAGCCCACATGTAGAAAGGCCACATGAAGAGCACCAGCTAGCCGGCCCCACCTTGCCAGCCATGTGAGCGAGCTGCCTTGGAAATAGATCCTCCAGCCCCTGTCAAGCCTTCAGATGATTGCAGCCTCCTTGGTTTTGAGTCTTCCAGCTGAGACTACAGACATGATAGAGCAGAAACTAGACACCCCTGTGTGCCCTCTCTGAATCCCTGACCTATAGTGACTATAACTTTTTGTTTTAAGATATTGGCATTTGGGGCAATTTCTACATCACAATTGATAGGCATTATAGCACATATGTGTACAAAAGTAACTTCAAAAAAGCCAAAGAAATATAATACAAAACTCAGGATAGTTGATACCTCTGCAGGAGAAGCAAAGAGATAAGATAGGATAAGAGGATATAAATAATTGGTAAAGATCTACTTCTTTGTTGGATGCTATATTCTTTAATAGGTAAATAGATGGATGAATAGATAGATAGATAGATAGATAGATAGATAGATAGATAGATAGACAGACAGACAGTCAGTCAGGCAGGCAGAAGAGAGACAGACAGACAGAGCAGACCTTGCATGGTCCAGTGATGATAGTGTGTCACAAGCCATGGATTGGGTTTAATCCAATTTTAAGCACCTGAGGTCCAATGATAAAGAAAGAAGAGATGAGAGGGAGAGAGAAGGGAAAAAGAGGGAGGAAAGAAGGAAGAAAAAGAAAAGGAAGAGAGGGAGGAAAGTATGGAGGGAGGGAGGAAGAAAGAGAGGAGTTAACAGTTATTATGTGGTAAAACCTGACTGCTCT
The DNA here is from genome assembly GCF_000325575.1 of Pteropus alecto. Classification (NCBI taxonomy): domain Eukaryota; kingdom Metazoa; phylum Chordata; class Mammalia; order Chiroptera; family Pteropodidae; genus Pteropus; species Pteropus alecto. Next base: position 1,307,673 of record NW_006441995.1, on the reverse strand, counting down.
CATCTACTCCAGGGTGAATACACTAGAGCGGCTACAATATTCACAGAAGCATATTGTAGGAGCAAAAACCTAGAAATATACCAAATACTGAGCACTTGTAAAATAATTAAATATATGGTGGTTATTCAGACAGTAGAACATTCTACGGCAATGCATACTAATGACCAACATCATGGATGGATATCTCAAGATACGTAGCCCAACAGGACTTTCTGCAGTGATAGAGATGTTCTAGAGCTTGATGATGAACAAAAGAAGCAAGATGAGAAATAATTCCATTTCTATGAAGTTAAACACAGACAAAACTAAACAATATATTGATTAGAGATGCATATATGGTGGTAAAACGACGATGAAAAGCAAGAAAATATTCAAAATTCAGACTGGTAGCTAGAGGAGGCAGGGGATTCAGTAGGAGCAGGGCATACACAGAGAGGCTCAAAACCTTATCATTCATTCTTATCATATCATTCTTAAGCAGTGGGGGAGGGAGACCCATAGGTGTTATACTTTTATTCTTAAACTGTACGTGAATGTTGTCCACATGCTTTATATATACCACAAATTTAAAAAATAAAGATATGAGTACAAAGCAACAAAATAGTGAATCGCCATCATATGAAAGGACTCTAGCAGCAGAATTTTCTTTCTAGCACAGAATTTTTTTCTAGTAACTCCTTCTCATCCTTTCGACGTCCCCAGAATCAGGTCTACAAGAAATCTCCCTATACCAGGTTTCATCTCTCCTTCCTCTGAATATAAAAATCCCCATATATACTAACTATTCCATAGCCTCACAATAGCAGCACCACATCACCCCTTCATGCCGACAGTTCTCCAATAGAGCTTTGGGGATTGTCAGTTCAGTATTTAATAGCATATGGCACAGTGATTATTTAATATTACATGGTACAGTGAACAGAGTATTGGGTTGGGTATCAGAGACCAGGACCTGGGGCCTGCTGAATCACTCCCCAGCTTTAACACCTTTGGGTGAATCATTTCACCTCTCTGCCCAGATGCTTTGGAAGAGCCTTTGAGGTTAACTAGAGCTGCTCCATTTTAAAAATAATTTTAAGTTGAACTTCTTTGTTTGGTTTCTTTTGAAGAAAGATTGCACTGCTTTAAAAGAAAAAAAATGAGAAAAAGTTCAAAAGCCTCCAGACCTAAAGGTCACTAAGCATTTTCTTGCTCTAACATTTTAGAATTCTGTGTTTTGTGAAAGTCACATTGCTGGGCCTGGCATATTGTTAGATAGGTTAATAAAAAAAAAAAGGACTCAAAACTAGATCACAAACTTGGCATCTTATGGAAAATGTCTAATGTTTGTTGCCAAGAATAGTGGATTATTCTAGACGCTCTCTAAGCAAAGTGACTCAGACTTTCCTTCCTTGTTTCTATTTCAGAGCCCACCGATTCTTATCCTACTACCCTTACCCCCAGGAATTGGACAGCAAATCTAGCTAACTCATTTCAGCACTATTAAGGAACAATAATAGAAGAGGGGCTGTAGACTGGGGCATTTTCTGCAAGGGGCAGCATTACATGGCAACTTTCACAAGAGCACCTGGCGGCCTGCAGCTCTCTTCTCTGACCTCGTTCATCCATCTAATGTCTCTCTCGCTCAAGAGAGGGATGCTCAGACCCCTCAGCCATGCTGTTCTCAGAGTCTTCCTCCTCCATCTTCTACTCATTTTTCTTGAGTTTCTCTTACACTCTGCTTGGTCAATCATGTATCAAGGATTCCAGATCAAATAATCATTTAAACCCTTGTCTTCTGGACGTAATGAATTTCAGGCACCAGGTAGAGCTGATTGCATGACACGATCTTCTTTACATCTGTATACAAAATCAAGTCTGCCTGTGGCCTTGGCTGATGATACTCATGACTATCTGACAGGGCAGCATGGGAGATCTGTCCTCTGACCAACATCTCAATGTTATGTCTTAATAAAGATTAGCCATTGAATTGTCAGCCCACTTTGGGGTGAGACCCCACCTTAGGCCTTACTCTCTGCTTTGATTCATTCTAATTTTCAAATAAAACATGCCAGTTGTTGCTCTAAAGAATAGCAGGAAATAGTAATTTTTAAAGTATATGAACCTTGATAGTCTATAATTCGTTAAACTGATCATGTTAATGAGAAACTTAAGATTCAATATCGCAAAGGTTTCTTCTAAGTGCAATTCTGATCTGCAATCATGATGTGTGCTCTGGAGAAATGAGGGTTGTCATTCCTTCTTATATTTTCCCTATTGTACTTCACTCTAAGGGAGCTGAACTCCCAAGAGAACCATACAACCACACCATCTCAATTTCTAAACATTCACATTATATTTGAAATAAGAAGATTTTAAGTGTTGCCAATAAAAATAAGTAATAGTCTCCTTGGGAGAGAAAGTCAGCATAGGAAGATGCAAACTGTCTGCCTCAGCCATCCCAGAAATCAGCAGTTTCCTTGAATCACAAAAATAATTTCACTCAGTTTGCCCCTATTGAAAAAAAAAAAAGTATCTTCATTTGTTTATAGGTTCGCTACTAAATATAATGGCTTCCCCCACCCGTGATCTGGAAAATAATTCTCCAGGATTTTTATAAACAAGTCAAGTGGAAGAGGCTCAAAGTGATCCTCTCTCTCTATAGGAAATTATACCAAGGCCCCAAACTCCAGCATGCATGAACTCTGTGTCCAAAGAATTCAAGCTAATATATCTTGTTCTCAGTGGCTGGGTTTGGTGGTATACACACATATCCTTGAATCCAAAGGAAATGGGCACCATCTCATTAGTTAGCTGAGTCTACGCAAAATTGAATCCCTTCTGTTCATCATATTGCCATTTTGTTTAAAAAGGAAATAAGTGATATTTGTTTATTCTCATTTTTAGAGAAACCTAGCCCATTCTCCTTTGCCCAGCATTCCACACTCTTGACCAATAGCCCTTGGACAGCCATGCAGCCTGATCTCCTGCTGCTCCCTAAGTCTTTTGCCAAGCTCATCTGTTTTAATATCAGTCCCCAAGCCCACCTCGTGCTTTATCCCTGAACCCTTTACATAATCCCTACCAAGGATACTTTCACTACCTTTGAAATTCTTTCCAACATTTCAAAGGCCAGCAAAATGCTCTCCTCCTCCTTAAAGCCTTTCCTAAACATTTCAGCCAGAAATCTCTACTTCCTATGAATGTTCATAGATCTTCTTGCTTCTACTTTTAACTTGCCATTTTATATACTAATTTACTGGAGGAGGTTTTCAGTTTATTTGTTTTGAATTTTAAAATAATGTCTACCCATCCTATTTCCTCCACTTGACTAAAAGCTTCAATGACCAAGGGGTTATCAGGAGAGAATACCTTCTACTTTTGTGTGTCACCTACTGAGTCTACCATTTATCTGTACACATAGTGGGTAACTCAACAAAAGTCTATTGATAATGTTTGAAAAGCAAAGATTCCAGACAAGGAAAACCAAAATATGTTGTCAAATATAGGAACAGATTCTTCTTTAGTAAAACAAACAGATGATCTACATATTCATTGTACTTCTAAGACTGTTCGAGCCAAATCTCTGGAATTTTATCTACATCAATTTCATAGACATTAGCAGTCTCCCAGTTAAATTCTCACATTTACAGAAAATGGAATAGAGACCCAGAATCTAGCCCAGGGCTTCCCTCAGAGCTCTAGGTTTACCGTTCTAGCTGTATCATGCTTGATCCTGAAGATTTCAGGATACCCTCAAATTTATCCATGTAAACTCAAAGCCAGGATAAAAAGTAGAACCATCCCTCCCATCTCCCAGCATCCTCAGAACCCAAGGCCAGACCAGTCTTTATTTGCAGATGTTGAAGGAGCAGTCCAATCTCAGACATGCATTTCATTGAATGGCTTTCATATTAATTACTTCATATGCCAAATGAATCAATAAATAACCTATATTCACTTACAGATGGACAAGCAATGAGTGATGCCTATGATTACTATTTAATTTTCTCTTTGTTGTTTTAATAAGAAGTAGGGTTTATCTAAAGACTTTCTTTGGATTCTTGATGAAACCTTAGGACTCAAATGCAAGTTCTCTAATATTCAGCAAGGATATATCACACACATACATACACATATATACATATGTTATTTAGATATCAATATATTTATCAATATATGTTATCGATAGAAAGTTGTCATCCCCTTTCTTAGAAAGAACTGACTATCCGTTATTCCTTCTAATGTTTCACATCAAAATATTTTTTTTCTTAATAAAATCTTAGTCCTAGGAGATAGTAGCTGACTTGTTTTTAGTGGCATTACTTGACTAAATAAGAAGTCTGACAATCCTAAGTTTATCCTCAAGATTATTCAAAAATTCTACCACTTGTGAAATTTGAAGTCTAGGAACAAATAGTTGGAGAAAGTAGACCTCGCTAACTTTAGCACTACTTGATGTCTCTTGTCCTTACTTCTCTTTTGTACCTTACTCTAAACCATTGTTTATAGAGGTAATCATTGGGTGCCTGGCACTGTAGCAGGCATTGAGATTACAGACGTGAAATACAGTCTTGGTCCTTAGGGATCCTACAGTCTAGGGAGGAGGCAGGCAGACAAATAGTTATCCTACAAAAGTCATTGTTTCCATGTTGCAACCATGGTGGGTTCTAGAAAAGGAACATCTGCCGCTCCAGAACTCAACCTCCTATTCTTTTGAAGGGCTTTCTAATATAGGTGGTCCCTGAATTACAATGGTTTGACTTACAATGTTTTGACTTTATGATGGTATAAAAGCAATTTACATTCAGTAGAAACCATACTTTGAATTTTGATCTTTTCCCAGGCTGGTGGTAATCAGTACCATACTCTCATGCTGTTAGGCAACAGAAGTGAGCCTTGGTTCCCAGGCAGCCATGCAATCATGAGGATAAACAACCAATGCTCTACAGTGTACTACGCTGCCAGTGATTTTTTGAATATCGTGTTTTCGCATCCCATCATGTCTACGAAATGCCCATCTGTGTCTTCTACTTCTGGTCAGAAGAAGGAGGCAATCACAAATGCTCCTCAACTTACGATGGGGTTACACCCTGATAACATAAGTGTTCTGAGCAAGTTTAAGGTAGGATAGACTAGGCTATGATGTTCAGTAGGTTAGATGTGTTCGACGCATTATTTACTTATGATATTTTCAACTTAGCATAGGTTTATAGGGGCGTAACCCTATTTAAGTCGAGGAGCATTTGTACAAGGCATTTTTCTATTTTTTCTAGGAGCCTAAAAAAAATAGAAGTAGCCTGGGCCTCTCTCAGCCCCTGAGGCGCTCTCTTTGGGTGCTCAGTAAACAAGTATCCCAGGCTCATTTTGACCTTTTAGTTGCTATCTTCAGCCCTAGTTAACATTCAACAAACCAAAACATGTCATCATGTTCTATAGTTCCCCAAGCATGTGTTAATTTTAATTGTGGTATGTTGCTCCTGAAATATTTCTCTTATTATAAAACACATCACCTTTCCTGAAGGAGATTCAATCAAGACACAAAACAATTAAAAGATTCTTCAAATAAGAAATACATGGAGGATCATAATCATAAATTAATCAAAAGGATAAAATTTAATGAGGACAAAGGGAAAATGATAAAAGGGTTTCTTGTCTACAAAGAAGGTAAGAAGCTCCTCCATTTCAGCTTTCAACTCATACCCCACACTCTGAGACTTGAGATTTTTGTGACATTCCACTTGGTTACCTTAGAGAGAGTGAGGAGGGATAGATGTAGTAACATGTTGGCAAGCTAGCTTTCTAAAGAAGAAAAACATTTCTGATTTGTGGTGTTTGCCATTTTCCGATGGGACAGATACTCCTACTGTGGCCAATTTTCATTTGAAGATTTGAATATTTTAACTATCAGTTCTCATGAGCCCATGTCAACTACCTCCTGCACACCACTGGATGACTGGAATTTGAGAAGTAACTGCTCCAATCCTAGATCCCTAACAGGTGATAAAGAAAAAAGACCTTTTAGTGAGGTTAGATAACTCCTCGAGTTAGCTGGAAATGAGCTAGCATATCAATAAGGGAACATTTATTCATGAACCTGAAGATGGAACCCAACAGCACTGGGACAAGAGCTAAAGAAAGGTTGATGGTTCCAGAAGTAAATGTCCAAGCTCAAGTAGGCCTTGTCCAGACATTGGTGAGCAGAGAGGGACTGATTACAGGTAAGCTGAGGGCACAAAAGGGCTTGGAGATGGGGGGTGGGGCGTTATGGGAGAGAGAGAGAAGTAAGGAAAAGGTGACACACAGCGCTTTCACCAAAAAGAAGCCAAGTACAAAATAGGCCCATTTTACAACCTTACCTTCAACTGATACATGTTTGCAGAACTAAGTCCCCTGAAAAGTTCTACTCGGTTTCCAAGGAAAACAATCATGAAGATATAGTTTTCTGTCCTGTGGTCTGTCTCCCCCAGGAATGTGATTGCAGGAATATGAACTCAAGCTGATATCTCCTTCTTACACTTATGAAACAACTTTGAGATGGGAAAAGATTTTTTAATGACTGGGAAAAAAACTCCCTGAAGAGCATCTTGACTTTTGGTTAATGAGCCTGATGAACAATTTGAGGGGAATGAGAATTGTGGCAAAATGGAGTTTTTTAAATGCTGAGTTGATCTGTCTTTAGAACAGGGCATTATCATTCAGTAGCCAGAGAGTGGGTCTCTTGGGCCTGTTAAGGCTATTAATTTGATTGTTTTTAATGAAGAATTTCCTTAATGAAAAAAATGATGATGATAGATAGATAGAAAGATAGATAGGATATAGATATCTAGTTATGAGATATATATATTAATAAAGAGATTTATATTAAGGAATTAGATCACATGATTTTGAGGGCTAACAAGTCTGAAATTTGTCAGGCAAGTGAATGGGCTAGAAACTCAGCTAAAGTTAACTGCAATCTTGATGCAGAATTTCTTCTTCCTGGGGAAACCTGTTTTTGCTCTTAAGACATTCAACTGATTAGATGAGACCCACCCACGTTATCAAGAGTAATCTCCTTCATGTAAAGCAAAGACATTGCAGATGTTAATCACACCTACAAAATATCTTTATGGCAACATCTAGACTAGTGTTTGACCAGACAACTGGGCACCATAGCCAAGCCAACACATAAAGTTAACCATCACAAGTGGGATCCTAGCTCACCATTGCTGGCCCCCAGCTAGAATTTCTTCTCTAATGCTCTTCTAGTGCTTGCGGGTCCTACCCCCAGCATCTGCCGTTGCATTAATATGGTACTTACCACTGTGTCCTATATCAGGTCTGTTCTCTGTGGCTTCTAAAAGCTCCCTATTCCCCATTAGTCCTCTTCTCTCTCATGTATTCTGTTGGAAAGGATGGTTCTGGCTTATGTTGAGGCCATGTCTCTTTCATCTTTTGTTCTAAATTAATATCTGGGCCCACAGGGGCAAATAGCATTACCCAGAGCTCCTGTCTGCATCATGTCATCCCCCATGAGCACACTCTACTTACTCCATCAAAGGAAGAGTGTCCATTACAGGCCAGTAGTGAGCTCTGGTCTGTGTCATCCTTTCTCTAGGACCAGGATGGGTCTGCCACCCTTTGGAGACCTGCCAGTCAGTGAGTCAGAGGAACATGGGAAATCGTGTACTGGTTCTTAAAGCTTCCACCTAAAGGTGACATACATCCCTTCTATTCACATTTCATTGGCCAAAGCATGTCACATGGCCATACAAACCACAGAGGAGCAGGGAAGTACCACCCTACGCCTGGAAGGAGATCTGGAAATGTTTGGTCACCAGCACTAACCATTGCCACAGTTCTTTCAGCTCACCCACAGAGCTGACAGATATGCCTCAAGCCCAGTGAGTTGTCAAATCTTGTCTGGATCAGATCACCAGCCCGAATTCCCACTTCCCCAGGTCCTAGTGGATCTCCATCAAATGTGCTGAAACCTTCCTTTCCCATTTACTTTTCACTGTTTGTCTGCCTTTCATCAGACTCAGGAATCACCTTCGAAAGTCGATACTGAAATTTTATCATGGAAACACGATTTACACAAACACTATTAATAGAGAGTGTCCACTAAAGAGAAGAAAGATTATTTCCTCGTAGCTTTCCTGATCCCTTGCTGTAAACTACCCAAGATTAGTGGTTGCCTGCCCTAATACTTAAAGTGTCCATGCATTTCTAAAACAAAATACAGTTAATGACAAGAGAGAATTCTTATGATAAAATGTAATACGTAAATAAAACAATGTTCTGTAATATAAAATAATCTCGATTCTTTAAAACAGAATATTCGTATGTATAACTTTTAACAGGTCTAAAAACTACTTCAAAATCATGGTGGATTGTTTGTAGAAAGTAAAAAAAGAATTGACTGATTATTTTCTTACATTTTCAAAATAGAAATGTGTATATGCTCTTTTAACTAAGAAAACTATTTTTTTAAAGATTTTAAAGTCCTCATGAGTGGAGATTTTTCATCCTCTCATTACCTTTTAATCAGTCTTACAGACAAGAATTTCTCCTTGCATCTCATTAAACTCTTTTACATTGATGTAGATCTGTTTCACCCTATCTTTCTAACTGAAGGGAGGAAAAAGGAAGATGGTGTTAAGAGGGGCAAGGTATCCTCTTGGATTACTGGAACAATCTGGGAAAATTAGCCAGGATAATTGTCTCAATTTCCCAACTCCTCCTTTGGCTGCATAAAACCCATCCAGAGGAAGTCTTCGGCCCCCCTGCTCCCTGCTAGACTACTGCCACCTATCCTAGCTTAGAAGGCATCTGGAGGTGGGGCCACGGTAAGTGGACAGCATGTCATCACACATCAAGTCATACCAGGTCAGCTTCTGAAACTGTGTAGCAGGCAGACCTGTGTTGGTTTTGAAACATGGATGGGTCACGTACAGTGGAAAGATGGTGTGGAACCCCTGTCGGAGGTTAACTGAGGTCAGGAGGCCCGAGGGACAACAGCACAATCATGCAGTTTCTAGATACTCTATGACATTTTCTTTGCTAAACTTATCTAGGAAAATAAGCCCTCAGTTCTACCTACATCCTAGGGCCACAAAGAGGGGATACAGAGAAAGACAGCTGGAAAAAAGAGAAGTGGACACATTGGCTTATGAGGAATAATAATGAGCAAACACTTATTGAGCACTTACTATGTGCCAAATTCTTTCTATATATTATCTCAATCTCCAACAACCCCATGCAGCAGGGATTATGATAACATGCATTTAATGGATAAAGAAACAAAAGTTCTGCAAGCTCAAGTGTAACAGTGGAGCACTGTGATTAAGATCGTGGATTCAGGAGCCAGACTGCAAGGATTTGAATCCTGATTCTGTCATTTACTAAAGTGTTTGACCTTGGTTATGTTATATAACCTCCCTGTGCCCTAGTTTTCCCATCAGCAAAATGGGGATAATACTTATATCTTCCTCACTGTGTGGTTTTGAGGGCTAAATGAGTTCCTTTCTGCAAATGGCTTAGAAACAGTACCTGGCCTGTGACAAAAGTTTTCAAGTGTTAGGTCTTATTATTAAGTCATTTGTCCAAAGTCACACAGTCAGAAAGTGGTAATGCCATGGTTTGAAGGCCATCAGTGTCATTCCAGTGGCCCCACACCTAAAATCTACTTTACTTCAGAGGACATGCCTCTTCGAGCTCCTCAGAGCAGACTCCCTGGGCTGGTTTTTGTAATGCACCCAAAGGCATCCTATTTGGAATTTAACAGTGCCCTCTGGGCAGTCATTTAAGCAAACACTATATTTTCAACAATTCTACTTTCACATGACATTCAAAAACAAATAAATGTCAAAGTTTTAAGTCACCAGTGTGTCACCAAAAGTGTCCTTGTGGGGAAGGAAGGAAACAGAAATTCAATCTACGCTCACTCTCTCTAGAGCCAAACACCTCGCAAGGAAGCTGATTCCATTCTGGGCTGTTCTCCACTAGGTTTGATTTGAGTGTCCAGAAACGGGTACACATCAGGAGGCACAGCCTGGCCACCTCCCTAACCCGGTCTGCTGCTTTCAGGCAGCCTCCAGCAGCTACAAACATGTTAAATCTGCAGAAACCCTAAGTTTTGATAAATGTCCAAATTGAAAGCCTAGTTCAAGGGAAAAAAGTCAACCCTTCCAGCTGACACCAAAGCCAAATAAAGGAAGTGCAGAGGCTTTGAGCACTAGTCCAGACAGGAACTTCCTTTCCTTTGCTTAGCCTAGTGCTAAACTCCAGGCCTAATTACTGCCATTCACATTCCAAGCCCCTTAACAACTTCAATGCCGCCTCAAATACAGATGGAGCAAAAGTGCCTCCTCTGTGAGATTCAGTAAACCCTCAGGGTGCAGAGGCTCTATGACCTGAGGCAAGCCATTTGTTTCTTCATCTGTAAAATGGGGATAAACACACCTACTCACTGTATTGCTGGGAAGAGTAACCAAAGGCATGGTGTAAACAAAAGGACTCTCCAAATTTTCTAGTCTAGTTCCTACGGAAGTAAGGTCAGGTGGCCCTTTGCATTAATCAAATTTTTTATTTTCTATATTTTACAATGCTTCGATGTCTTTAGGACCTAGCTGGCAGGGGAGAGACTGCACCTTCTTAGGTTAGCTAGTTCCTAGAGATAACAAGCCACTAGCCTGAGAGTGTGCAAACCAACCATTTAAGAGCCCAGGTCCCCAATAACCTCCTTTATCTAACTCACACATACCAACCCCACCTTTCCTCTGCTGTAAATCACCTGAAGGCCAGGTACTAGACACTAGAGACCATCCCTATAGCCCATAGTTTGCCAAAATGATTCAAACTAGCTAATCCTAAAATGTGTACCTTTCCTGCCTTGCCTTTCCTATAGGAACCACAATAAAGGCTCTTGCCCATGCTTCCCCTTGCTCCTCCTGCCCCCTGACCAACCCTGGTACTTCCCCATGAAGCCCTGTATGGCATGGCATGCCCCCTCCTCTTGAAAACTGTAAGCAATAGATTCTTCTTTCAATGGCTTTGACCTGTCTGTGCTATCACTCAGTCACCTCTATAAATAAAATCCTGGGGTACGATCAAAACAGTCTTGCTATCCAAACTCTCACTATCAAAACTCTGGAACCAAACAACTAGAAAATTTACTGTTCAAACTTGTCTTATGTATTCTGAGTCCTTAATACTTCAGGATCAAAGAAATTATTGGTGATTAGCTGCTGTTTCCCCAAAGAGGTGGCACAAACTGGATCACCTGACAGAGCTATAAATGTGTGAAGCCCCATGCTGAATACTTTCACAAAGGTGTATAAGCCCTGCTCTTTGCTTCAAAAATATATAAACTGGTTGTGTAGATGACATTCATCGTCCCCAAAAATGTATATTTACTATATTATAAATAGTAATACATGAAAAATACCAAATGAAAGTTATGTACTATCAAAGTCCAGAGGAGCAAGAAAGCAGCAATAACACAAATAAAAACCAATTGAGAGTCAAGCATGACAGTTTTACGGAAATGAGAATGTGCTAGATCCAGGTCCAGCTCGTGGTTTTCCTGCACACTTGGGAAAACCCTTCACTTGGAAGATATTGGTGTTCGGCCCCTTCGGCTGCTATTCCTTCTTGTCTGGCCTGAGGCACCAGCACTTTAGCTGTGGTTATTCCTTCAATGGGCCACAGTGCCCACTCCGTGAGACTTTGAGCATGTCTTCACTCCACTGTCGATCCACTTCAGTGCATCGTCTAATAGCTGCCTAAATATCTCGCTAGCATATCCTCGAATGTGTTTCTGTGGATGCCGTACCAAGGCTGGAGGCTGGGCCCTGTCACTGATCATTATTAGTACATGTTCACTCACAGAAGCCACCAAGGAAATGGTCCAGAAGTTGACCATGCCAACCAGAACTGGGCCAAGTGAGCAGTGCTCTGGATTGGTTTTTATTCTAGGCTGTGGATGGAATTTTTGGTGACTACACAGTATGTGGTTGGTCTTTCCTCAAGAACAGAAAAGTTATCTGAAGAATTTCTTATTTCCCATTAGATGCTAAAAACATGTTTCCTATTTTGTTTACTTGCTTACTTGACTCTTGTATTTGTTCAATGCTTGTTTAGTTGTCCTTCACATGACTCATGACAGAAACGTCTACTTTGATGGGAAACTCCCAGTAGGCAGAGTGATGAAATGTGTGTAGGCTTCAGAATCAGATCTACTTGGGTTTGATTGCTTGTTCTGCCTCTCACCAGCTGTATGATGTTGAGAAAGTCACCTAAATCCCTC
>NW_006441995.1:1282801-1295380 GCF_000325575.1 Pteropus alecto | reverse complement strand
CAAAAAGGGAATAGTCATACCTACTTCAAAGGGTTGTTGCAAAGATTAAATGAGATAACATGGTAAAATCCTTAGCCCAGGACCAAGTACACTGCAGATGCTCAAGAAATATTAAGTTTTTCAGTCTAACACTAGCTAAAAAATGTTTTTAAGTGCCTATTCTATGAAAATAATATAATGATATCATCCTTGACCTCAAAGAAATGGTAAACTGATGTTGTTAACAGATAGGATAATGGCTATGATGAAAGTGTATTAGTCAAAATAGATTAAGTTATTCTGCAATGACATATAACCCTACCATATCAGTTCTTGGCTTAAAACAATACAGGTTTATTTCTTGCTCATATTATATATCCATCATGAGCAGGTGGAGGCTCTGCTCTACTTCATCCTCAGTCACACTCACAGGCTAATAGAGACTCCACTCTATGGACTGTAGCTGGTTTTCTTAGCAGAAAGGAGATGGAGAATTGTATCCAGCTCTTTAATATACTTCAGTACAACTCTATTCATATATCATTTGTCAGAGAGAGTCAAGAGAGAAAAGTATAATCCTCCTGAATGCCCAGAAGTAGAGTGGAACCAGAAATTGATGAAAATACTCATATCTACAGACAGTATACAATGCGTGTGGTGAGGTCATAAAGAAAGGAAAGCCTAAGGTCGCTTCAAGTATCCAGAAGAGACTCTGTCAAGGAGGTAATTCTTATGATGGAACTCTGAAAATGAATAGCAACTTGCCAGATAGGCAAAGAAACAGGTGTCCCAGACAGAGGGACTAGCAGGTAGAAAGGCTTGGGGACCTAAGAGAACATGGTGTTTTCTGGGAGCAAGTTATTCAGTGTTAACCAGTGTTAACATGGGGGAAAAGGGAATGATTTAGGAAGAAGTAGGAACTAAAATTGGACCAGTGCTACATCATGTCATGATAAAAGTTCAATGTCTATCATGCGTGATGGGGAGAGAGATAGAAGCATTGAAAGGTCCTGAGCAAGAGAAGGTCAGGATCAAATTTATTTGTTCATCTATTCAGTCAACAAGTATTTATTGAATGCCTACTAAGATCACGGCACTGTTCAAGAAGTCGGGGATATCTTGGTGATCAAAGACAAAATTCTGGGCCTCATGGAGTTCAAAAAGCAATGTCAGAAAAGGCACTGTGGCAACAGCATGGGGAATGAATTAGAAGGGGTTAGTTGATATGAGAAGCAGAGAAACCAGGGAAGAGGTTATTGTAATAGTATGGAGATAGATAAGAGACTTTGAAAGAATTAGCAGAACTTAGAGACAATGCAATGTAGGAGTAAAGAAGTAGGGAGGAATTAAGAATGACTTCCTGTTTTCCTGCTTGGACAACTAAATAAATGTTAATGTCGTTCACCAAGACAGAGAACTCAGAAGTAAAAACAGGTTAGAAAGAGGTGATGGGTACTGTAGATATGTTGACTTTGAAGTGGTATTTTTCCCACAGGAATTTTTGTGTATTTGGAACTCAAGAGATGGTTATCCATTGAAAAAATATATTTTTTCATTTGAGAATAAACAAAATATTTTTGAAAATATACTTGAAAATAAACAAAAAGGAGCAGAAATGATGGAAGAGAATCTAGATTGATGGCAACTATATATCTCTTCTTCCTTCCAAGATCACACTAACATGATATTAGGGTATTTAAGAATACGTAAACACGTGACGACAAAGTGAACTAGAAAGTGCATAGAACTAAACAACAACACATTCAACAGAAAGTGGCTGGAGGAAGGCGAACTGATTTCAGAAATAAAAAGGCTTAACACAAGAGCTTGCAAGGAGTCTGACTCATCCTCCAAAGAATACTTAAGAAAATGTTCTTAGAAATTAAAAATGATAATTAATAAAACAATTAGTAATGATGTTGAAGAACTTTCCTAGGAAGTATATCAAAAGTCAGAGAGATGGAAATAAGAAAGACAAGATTAAAGACTTAGATAATCAATCTTGGAGGTCCAATTGCTGACTAATAGGAATTCTAGAAGACAGTGGAGTGAGAGAATGGAGGAAATTATCAAGAAATAATACCCCCAAAATATTCCAGAGTTAAAGAACAAATTTCCAGATTAAAAGGGCCTTCTGAGTACATACACGGTGGACAAAAACGGGCCTACATCCATGTATATAACAGAGAAATTTCAAAATACCTAGGTTATAAACATAAAATTAAAATCTCTCAGGAGTATAAAAAAACATATGCAAAGAAATGAGAATCATAATGATATCAGAAGGTAGATCATAGACCTAAGTTTGACAGTAAAACAATAAAAATTCCAGAAGAATGACAAGGAGAATATCTCTGTGACATTGAGGTAGGCAAAGTTTTCTTCAACAGGATATGAAATGCACTAACTTGAAGAAAATTAATCAACTGGACTTTTGTAAAATTAAATGCAACTAACAAAGTAAATAAACAAGTCATAGCCTGTATGAGAAGACAGTTTCAATATATGTATCTGACAAATGACTTGAAACCAGAATATATAAAGAATGCCTTCAAATCAATAAAGAACCTTATTTTAAAAGCTAATTTTTAATGGGCAAAAGTTTTGAATAGGCATTTCACAAAAAAGGATATATAATCGGTTAGTAAATGTATGAAAAAATATTTAACATGATTACTCTTTAGGAAAATGCAAAGGACAATTTCAATGAGATCACTACTCACCCATGAGGATGGCTAATATATAAAGGGCTGACAGGGACCTCTGTTTTCAGCACTGACATCCTGAAAGGTTACTTATTCCAACATTAATTATAGCCTTGAAAAGTCCAATGGTACAACATTCATTCATTTACAAAATATATTTCAACAAATTGAGCCTGTTATTTATGGGACTGTGTGTCCATAGGAAAATTAGAAAAATAGGAAATTTCTTAACCCAAGTACCCAAATCTGAGCATGCAAGTCTGTAGCTAAATTTTACTCTAATGGCAAAGAGCTTTCCAGGTGAAGCCAAATGCATCCTTAGAAAATTGAGAGAAACAATTCACACAAAAGAACTTCAAGCTTGGTTGAAAACGACTCCCACTATTTGTTCAGCATCAGCCTGAGCTCTCATCTAAAATTGTTCTCAAAGTTTGATTCGTTTGAAAATCAATTCAAATGTCATCCCACCAACCCCATTCCCTTGTAATAAATTTTATTAAGCAGTAAATTCAAATCAAACATTATTCATTGGGAAACATCAGCTGAAACTAGCTAAATTCATTACATAGTAGACACCCTCCCAAAATCAACATTCCTTCTTCATATATTTTTCATAGGAAGAGTGACCGGGATTTTTTTTTCCTCCTAGGGCAGGACTCTGAGGAAGGGGTCTTGGCACAGATAAAGAGTAAAAAACTTGTAGAGCACTAAAAAGCCACATGGCTCCAGTCATGCTTCAAGTTCTTAGCTCAAGACCTATAGCGAAGTCCAGACTTAAAGCTGACTACCGAAGGCACTCAGCTGCAAGCTTTCTTGCCAAAGGCCCAAAACAGCAATCTCAAGGTGCTTCTTGGCCATGATCCAGTCCATGTGGAAAGACCATGCGTTGACAGTGGCATAGGAACAGGTCTGAGCCTTCTCTAAGAGCACTCTGGAAAGCATTATCCTACCCAAAGGGGATAACAGTCTCTCTGAAAGCATTTCTCCTAGCCTGCTCAGAAATGAAGACAAAAAGCATAACACATGGGAAGGACCAATATCCCACGCACTGCTGACTGATATTATCTGGGTGTTCTGCTTTGGAAAACATTTGGCTTATAAAAGGAAAAGCACGTTCCATCACTTGCTGTCCCTGGAGCAAGTCATTTGCCCTTTCATGATCTCAAGGATCTCATCTGTAAAATTAAGAGTTGAATTAAATGGTTGTTAAGGTCTCCTACTGTCCAGTAACAACTGGAAAAAGCGGTCAAATACTGACAAGTTCACGTGGTTACACACACATACACACACTCAATGTGCATACACTCACAAACATATACTCACTCAATAAATATTTATTGCCTGCTAGATGTTAAGCACTCTTCTAGGCACTAAGGATATAGAAGCAAACAACACAAGCCTCTGCTTACTTGGAGCTTACTTTCTAGGAATGGCTGGAAGCAAAATCCACGTCAGGTAGTAATAATGTAGTAATAACTGCTATGCAGGAAAATAAAGAGGCTGTCAGAGTTGGGTAGGATGTTCTATCTGATATACGATTAGAAGAAACAGAGAAACAGGTCCTCTGAATCAGGTGACATTTGGGCAGAGCTCTCAAAGATATATGGCAAGGGAGTGAGCCATTGGACATTCGTGGCAAGGGGGTTGCAGATAGAAGCAACACCATCGGCAAAGGCCCTGGGAGGGAATCATCTTGACCCATTCAGTAGTCAAAGAATGGCAAGGAAATTAGGGTGGCTGAGAGTGAGGGTGACCAAGGGGGAGAATTAAAGGAAACAAAGTCAGAAAGATCATCAGGGTTTGGCAAAGCCTTACTGTTACTGTTCGTGAGATGAGAAGTCACTGGAGGGTTTCGAACTTTGAAATGGCATGAACTGACATAGGTGCTTAAAAGATTATTCTCACTTCTGTGTGTGGCAAATAGACTTAGAGGGACAAGGGTCTATTTCTAAGCAGGGAAACCAGTTAGGAGGCCACTGAAATAACCCAGATGAGAAGTGATGGTGGCTTGGACCTGGTGGCAACAGTGGAACTGATAAGAACTGGATATATTTTGAAGGTAAACACGATGAGATTTGCTAATGAACAATATGGAGAATGTGAAAGAAAGAGAGGAGTCCAAGATGACTCCAAGGCTTTCGTTTGATTAAATAGAACGATGGAGTTTCCTTTTACTGAGCCTAGAGAGACTGTGGAAGGAACACATTTGGGGTGGTGGGAGATAGAAATCTAGATGTTTTATTTTAGGCATGAGAAGAAGAGATGCCTTTTAGATATCTTACAAAAGTGTGATGTTAATACCACAGACTTCTAGAATCTTCTTCAGAGAATAAGTTAAATACAATCCCCAGAGTCAACACTCACATTTTCTGTGACCAGTGGTATCCTGGTAAATGTTAAATAACCTGTTCTCCTGGGGAAACAATTCCCTAGTGTGTAGCGTTCTCCAACGTGGATGGTGTGAACGCTCCCACCACGGTCAGTTTCAAGCTATCAATGTGAAGTCAATGAATGTGGAGAGGAGAAATGCTCCCGAGCTCAGGTAGATCAGCTCTCCCAAACCAGTGCCAGCAGCAGGGTCCCGTCCCCCAAGCCCCCCACACTCTCAGAAGAGAGGGAAAGACGGGAAGCTGAAACAATTTTCAAAGGGGAGGTGATGGCCTTAGGCTGTTATCCTTTAAACACCTTTGCAAGGATTTTGAAAAAATAGGTTGTGAGAAACCCTGAGGCATTTCTATTGTAAACAGCTGCCTCTTTGTAACAAACTGGTCCAAGATCTGACATTAATTATCTCTAATGTAAAACAAATTTACTCTCAAATTTCAACGGTGGGGTAGGTAGAGCAGGACAGGGGAAGATGGGGTCCTGGTCCCACTGATGATCCTCCAAGTCACTTTTGAAAGGAAGGAAAGCTTCATCCTCTATATTTTTTTCTGGTTTCCAAGCCCAAGATCCCTTTTTGAATCAGCCATGGAGTACCTAGGGCATTTGCAAATTTGAGTAAGAAAAAAAATTTGCTCTAGGGTTTAACCTGCTCCTAGAGCGAACTATTTTCTCAGGAAAATGAATGACATTAGGTTTGCATTAAACTGTTGTCCAGTCAGCAAATGAAAGGTTCTTAGGCAAAACTTTTTCTTCTGCATACTAGAACACGGGTTCTTCATCTTCTCTGCATTTTAAAATAAGCTGGGAAATTTTTTAGAGTACTCCTTTGGGGTCCCAAACTGAGATTTAGATTGAATTGGTCCAATGTGTAGCCAGGGTTGAGAACAACTGCACTAGAAATTCAAGTAATGAGTGGTTAGATTTGACCAGATCATTTTATGGTTGTTGAAAGAGCATTCCTACACTTAGAAGAGCAGCTCAGGAAGGTGGAAAAAGCATAGGGTAAGTAATTGGCAAGTCCAGGGCCTATTCCCATTTCTGCCATTTAGCACATGTCCCTGCAAAAGATAATGAACAAGGTGGACTCCAGAGGGTTAGGACAGTTGGTCTCTAGGCTCTAGGCTCAATCATCCCCCTGACGTTCTATATCTGCTCAAACAGAGGAGCTGTATTGTAGGAGTTTCACTTTGGCACCTACGAAGGAAGCTACATGTATGGCATAAGGACATGTTTTCATAAGAATGTCATCCATGGCTGTTGTTGCTTGCAACTAATAAAGAACTGGTAAAACACCTTGATAAGGAATGCTTGAGCAAAACAAGACGGGACCAAAGATGTGCCCAAAATAAAGCATCCTGTTTGGCCTGGGGGGTCAAGTTGATGCACAATCCTAGCCTTTCCCAAATCCCACACCTGAGTTTAGTTTCCTGGTTTTATCACCTCACACGGATGCAGTGGAACTAGTGGGAAACCAGCACTCTTCGAAACCTTGGACTTTCATATGGTTCCTGACCAAATACTAAAGCGATCAAAAGTCAATTGAGAAACTCATTCTAAAATCAAGGAATATTTAAGTGCCCAATCTTTCCAATTATTAACAGTAGGGGTCCCTTCTGTGAACACTAGCAACAAGTGGTCAGTTGCACCAAACTCTCATTTTAGTGTAAGTCTACATCTTCTCTTCTCTGTCCTCACCCCAAATCCACAACAATTCCATCCTCTCTCCCCTCCCCTCCACATACACACTCCTCCACTCACACAGAAACACAAAATTAGGACCTAAAGGAACAGAGAGAACACAACAGCAAACAAAGCAGAGAGGATGGGGAATGGATGGCAAGGGGCTGGTGGTCTATCAGAAGGACAAAGGCCCAGAAATGACTGTCTCCAAGGAAGATGAGGAAAATCTTCACTAGAGAGCAGAGCCCCAGCCAAAGGTGAGCCCCCCAGGATATGGGGCCTGATGTACCTCGGCGGACACAGACACTAAAGAAGTCAGAACTGGCTCAGGGCAGGCAATCTCAGCCTCCACTTATCACACTACACATACTTCCGGCCCATCTACCATCTCCAAGTGTGTCTCTAGGGGAGGCTGGAGAGGAAGAAACGCTGAACTGCCAGTGGCTGCAGAGGCTTTTGATTAAGAGAAGTACGTGGAATGGAAGCTTTGTCTTTTAAATCCCTCAAAACCATTTCCAAAAAAATATGTAAATGGAAAATAAAGAGGAGCAGAAATGTTCAGGGCTTCAGCCTGGAAGGCCAGATGGGAGAAGCAAATAAATTCAATGCTTTCAACAGAGAGCAGGGTAATGCTGCCAAACTAGGCAGGGGAGGGGATTCTCTGTGTTTCTTACCTCTCTTCTCACCCAAGAACACAATTTATGAATTTCATGGAAATGGATGGTGGAATGAATCAGTTACATTCACCAGGTCACCATTTTTCAAATATAATAGCCAATTTAGCAAATCTGATCTCTTGCCTGTGTCGGTCCCCCTGATAAGCTCCTTCTTATTCCTCAGGACCCAGCTAAAATGTCATATCCTCTGTGAGGCCTCCCTGGACTCCCCCAAGTAGAACCTATGGCTCCTTCTCTTTTGTTCATCCGTATCCTCCAAGGACATATTGGCATGTTGTCACCTAGTTATGTGTCTGTCTCCTCATGTAAACTAGGAGCTCCCAAGGGTAAGAGCTCTACCTTGTTCATTTTCTCATCCCCACTACGTAATAAATGCTTACTAAGGAAGAGAGAGATGGACAAATACAAAGATGACAGGGCCAGCGAGTCCTCTTTTCTGGAAGTTTCAAAGGTCTGTCAGCAAGATCTCTGCCAGTCTCCTCTGTGTCTCTCTCTATTTATACCCTGAGACCAGAAGACAGGAGGACGCTGTCTGAACTCAAGGACAAAGGTCCTCAACCAATACCTGCTCTGCGTTTATTCTTGGCAAGGATCCCCAGAGGTTAGATTTCTTCTACAAAGTAGCCACTAAAAGAAGGAAATTCCATTTTTTAAATTCTCCTGCAATTTCTAAAGAAATTGGCAGAAACTTTATCTACTCAGTATTGCTTAAGTCACCAAAATTCACCTTGAAGCAAAAAGACTATAGGCATTGCAAAAGTTGCTGACTCAAAAATTTTCAGGTTCCTGCAAATGGAACAACAAAAAATAAAATTAAACAACAAAAAATAAAATTAAACTGAAGTAGTCTCTAAGAGAGCAAGAAATTTTTTTGAGAGGTTTGAGGGAGATATAAAATCACCAGCCTACCCAAGGATTTTAACTGTGTAATGGGATAAGTTAAAAAGTTCATTAAAGTACTTGAGCTTTCACTTAATGGATCTAAAGCACACACACGCATGCACACATAAAGACGCACCAAAGCAACTATTAACCTAACTGGCGAAAACCTCGGTTTGCTTCCTTTAAGGAAAAGCAAAGCCCACAGCGATTGAGAGCAGACGTTTACATGTCAGATGCGAATGGAGTCCCACTGCGCAACCTTCCAGCTACAAGACCTTGAGCTGATTGCTCAAGCTCCCTGAACTTCAGTTTCTTTAGCTGGAAAATGGGCTGTTGTGAGGCTTCGTGAGGTGCTTGCTGCATGTAAAAGGTCTTAGCACCGTGGTGGGCACAGAGAAAGGGCTCAGGAAGTGGTAAGCGGCCATGATAGTAGCAGAAGCCTTCAGAATCATTGTAATCATCATCACAATAACAAGAAAACACATGAATATCAGGAATACAAGAAGAAAGGGAAAAGTTCCAGTTGAAGGAAGAATCTCCTGAACTTTCTCCTATTGCTTTATTTCCTATTTATCAAATGCATTGGTCTCTCTGCAGAATCCTCAATAATGAAAGAAAGATCCAATTATGGTCATGAAAGTGTATTAATGCATTTGATCAATCTTCTCAGCCAAAAGGTTGAGATAAAAATAGTTTCTTTTCCAAATATTCAATTATCAGGAAAACCCCACACTCTAGGAGCTTAGTTCTCCTAAGTTTGAATAGTTCATTACTTCTTTCTAGAAGTCACATTAGAGAGTTTCCACTTGTGTCCCCAACATAACATAGTCTGGAGAATTTGAATACAAACTACAAGAGGAGGCCTTTTTTGGCATTTAAAATTAAGTACCAGTGTCAAACACCAACTCCAAGTCCATGGGCATGTAATAATGGAATCCATTTGTGAAGACGGCACTCTGTCATAGAGGCTTAAAAAACTCATCAGAACAAAGTAGTCCACAATTTTATTATAGGTTTTCAAGAGCTAAAGTCTAGACATGTAAACACAAGTGTATGGTGTGTGTGTGTGAGCTCACGTGCACACACACAACAAAAGCAGGTATGAGGATTATGAGCCAGGTCTCACAGCTGGCTCGGCCTGTCACGTCAAAGATGTTCCCAATTTGCACAAGTCAGTTCCTTTATGTCAGAAAGAAAAGGGGAAAAAAGGAAAGACTTTAAAGTACCGATAAAACCCGGCCAACTTACAAGCATCAGTGCAATTTTAGTCCATTCAGGCTGCTATAACAGAATATATAGACTGGGTGGCTTATAAATGACAGAAATTTATTTCTCACACTTCTGGAGGCTAGGAAGTCCAAGAGCAAGACCCCAGCAGATTCAGCGTCTTGTACGAGCTGCTTCTTGGTTTCCTGACAGTCTTCTCACTGTATCTTCACATAGCCAAATGGGTAAGGGAGCTCTTTGAGGTCTCTTCTATAAGGACATTAAATCCATTAATCACCTACCAAAGGCCCCACTTCAAAATCATCACATTGGGGGTTAGAATTTCAACATTTGAATTTTGGGGGGACACATTCAGTCTATAGTAAGCCAATTATCAAGAAGATGCAAATAAATTCGAATGGCATATTTCTGCAAATTTCATTTTTATCTGACTTTAGGATAAATAAGTTGGCATTTGGGTTAGGAATTTTTTGTTCTTTTCTTCTTCAGTTAATCTTTAGCATTTTTGTTGAGGTGAATGGCAATTACAACATAATAACATTTCATAAGCATGGACACAGTGGTAACTGCAAAATTTTATGTGATAAGAGAAAGTTGTCAAATTAAAAAAAAAAAACCTGCTGGATAAAAGAGTGGATAATGATAGATAGTTGAGAGTTGGCTTTCTATCTATCTATCTATCTATCTATCTATCTATCTATCTATCTACCTACCTATCTATAGCAAATCAGTGCCAATATTATATATGTGTATAAGCATATATATGTATATATATACACACTATATATACATATATATGCTTATACACATATATATGTATATATATATGTGTGTGTATATATATACATATATATGTCTATGTGTGTTTATCTGGGTCTACACTCATCTATATATATATATATATATAAACACAAGGTTGTATATTTCTATGTAGAAGAGTATATGTATGTAGACATATGTACATATGCAGGCATTGAACAACTCTTGTGTGAACAATATGTGTGTGTGTCCTTGTGATGCTTCATCCTCACAAAAGAATTTGTCTCATGAGCCCTGTCTGTAGCTGACATATGGCCTCATTTTAGGAAATATGTTTTTCATTTATATGGTTTATTATCTCCTAGTTGTTTCCTTCCTCTAGTAAAGAAATGCTGAACCTCCAGCTCCTTCTCTCCTCCCTGCCAGATCACCTGCCCCTTCTGGGAAAAGTCAAGTCCTTCCTAGTCTTGTAGGATGACTCATGCTATGCTACACTGTGGACAGCCCAGGGCAGCCCCATCTCTGTCTCTACCCTAGGTGACTGTCTCTATCAATCCCAACTCCTTCCTTCCAAGGGGTTTTGTCTTCCCTAGTAGAATGCAGATTTTGGTGGGAAGGCTCATCCAGGCAGCCTCTAAGGGACATGTGACATCTGGACCCAATAACATCTTGTAATAAAGTACCTTCTACAGCCAGAATCAAGTCACATCCCTTATATTCATGGTGAAAGTCATCTGTCTCCCTATGTTACAGAATTTCTTAAGAGGATATGGATTTGAGTTCTTTTATATAAAGATGACCCTGCTGCCCTTGAGAAAATGTTGGAAATTCTATCTGGTGAAGTGTTTGTGTTCTTCTATGTGCCGACTCTCCTGAGGCCAGATGCACTTTCGGCCATGTTCCCGCTCTCCATTTCTCTTTAGCCTGGGGAATCTCTCCCGAGCACAGAATGTAGTGTCTTCTCAACCATCCACTTCCTCAACCTCTGAAGAGACAAGAAGAATGAATTTTCCTGCCCACAGCACCACCATCTCATTTCTGGCCATGCTATGAGTAGAGCCAGCAAGGTACCAGGATTCGCCTTCCTCATGCCCTAGGCAGTATGTCCTTAAAATGCACCCCCATTCTCTCCTCATTCCCACATCTCCTCCAGGACCCTCACTCGTATCCTCAGTTGCCCAGTCTTGGCCTCGAAGAACTCCCCATGCCCAATGGAGCCCCATAATCCTGAATTCCCTTTAAACCTCCTCCATTCTCATCAAAAACATATCAGTTTTCTGCATTTCTTATCCCTAGAGGCATTGGGAAATGGTGTATCAGTTAATTGAATTATCACCAGATGTATTTACTAACTAATTGATTACTCCTCATCAGGAAGAAAGATAGAAGGTAAAACTAGAAGTGAGGTTCTAAGAATCCAGTGTGGGCTCAAGAGGAGTCATTTGAAGGAGTAATATTTTGGCTCTCTAGTGCCATCCCATGTATATGATCACCAACTTTATACCCAACAAAGCCAGGAGGAAGGATAGATGACCACCAGAAAGCACTTCTCTGAAAAGACTAGGCTAAGTGTTCCTGAGCCTCACGCCCACCCCTGACCTCTCTTAGAACCACACATGGAGCCTCTCTTGGCTCCCCTGTGGAGGGCAGGCTTCTTCACCCTCTGCCGGACAAACGGCACTCCAGGGACTGGAAGCCTCAGTGTGCTTCCCCAGGCACCACCAAGGGGCTGGAATACATGGAACTCAGAGGCTAAGCAATCAAACGCTTTTGGCAGGAATATGAGGGCCATCAAGAAGCTAATTTAGATCCCTCCTGGCTGACTTGGGTCTGGAAAAAAACAAAGAAAGAATGAGAAAATTATGTAGTAAATTGTCAGAAGGCAGGAAAGACCCAAAGCCTTGGTCTTAATCATGTTCTGTGTGAAGAAGTTTTGGCATGGTGCATGCGTGCAACCTGCCAAACCTTGAGTAATGGGAACAAACAAGGGAGGAAAGAGAAGGAGAGCTGAGAGCAACTGGTGGGGAGAGGGAAATTAGGCTGTGTCTAGGTGGTGCCAAACATCTGGGTAAACTGTATAATGTTTAAGCCAATAGCAAGCCATTTTATCTATAGAATAGCAAATATCAAATCTGAAAATTTCTAGGTTGCATCATTGTAATTTGGTTTTGTTTTATTTTTCAGTGTTTGTACAGATGTTTGAAAGTTCCTTGAGGGCATAACCAAGGCCTATTTTTTTTTCAGGTACCTCCACCTTCTGGCACTTAGTACATGTCTGGTAACCA